>NC_133773.1:43423238-43480798 GCF_003597395.2 Chelonoidis abingdonii
GTGAGGCAAGACCTAGTGTTCTGGCTCACATGCCCCCTGAATGGACCCGGGCCGAAGGGGTCTGGTCGCCTGTATCTTACAGCTCTGTTTTTAACCTCTGTTCTGCATTGGAATGAACCTCTGTGTTACTGTGGCTGAGAGTCACTGTCCTGACTGCCAAGTGGGGGTGCAGAACCCTGTGGCTTCAGACCGCCTGGTGGCTCGCTGTGGAGTGCAGGAGGGGCAGGGATTGCTGAAGCTCCAAGGAGAGACCCAGGAGTGACCGGTGAGCTTCTTGCCCTGAACCAAGTCTGCTCCGAGGAAAGGAGGCTCCACCCCAAAATCCTGATCTGGCTTGTGGGGCAGTTCCAGAGCATGCCCGGGGACTCACGTCCTGACAGGGTGGGAGATTAGATGAAGGACAGAGGTGGGCGATGGAGAGTTGTTCCACCAGGAGTTGGAGCGTTTGAACCGTAAAGCCCATTGTGCGTGAACCAGGGGGCGAAGCCAGCCCGATGGCCAGGGAATGGAGCGCAGGATGCTGGGAATCTGAGCTGCTAGGCGGAGCAGGGGGTCGAAGCGAGGTTGCAAAAACCCAGCGCTCCCCCGTAGTCCCCAAGCACCTCTGTGCTCCCCCACTTTACGGACACCCGCCTGACCAACTCCAAGATGCCCCATCCACTGCTCTGACATCCCTTGCTTTTTTACGCCGCGTCTCTTATCCCTTCTCAGCTAACCGCAGAACTGCTCAATCGATTAATGATAATGCCTGTGATCTAGATCTTCTGTGCCCACTCAGATCCGCTGCTCGTACACTCTTTCTCTTTATATTCACTAAGCTCGCATCCACCTCCTCCCTGTTTTCACCACGTGTCATATCCTTCCAGCTGGAGCGAACGGATATGCGGATCGCCACGCCGCTATCTCAAGAGCATCAATCAGTCATGATGTATTATCTGTGCACCAAGTTAGGTCTCGCGCAGAGTTAGGTCTCGCCCCAACCACACTCAGCTCAGCTGTAAATTCTCATTCTCATTAAGCCTTCCAGTTCTTCCTGCTTATTACCCATACTTTCTCGCATTTTGTCTTATAGCATTTCTAAGATAGTGGTTTGATCTTGCAATCCCAGTTTTGTCCCGGACCTCCTTCTCTCTGTCCGTGTGATAGCCCACGATCCCACTCTTGGTTTCCGCCCCATCTCCCAAGGTCTTCATGTTTCCCACTTACCTGTGGGCTTTGCTGCGCCTGCTTCCCTCTTGAGCTATGGTTTAAAGCCCTCTTTCCTCTGTATGGTTATAGTCCAGTTTCTGTGTTGCCATAATAAGAGAGATCTCTATAGCCCCACTGCCTCAAAAGGTGACGCATCTCTCCGCCTAGCAGTCCCTTCCCTCTCAAAATTAGCATTCCTGTGGTCTATGGTGGTCGAGGAAGCCAAAGCCCTCCTGGCGACACCATCTTCACAGCTAGGCATTCACCTCCATGATGCATCTGTCTCTGCCTGGGCCCCTACCTTTGACAGGAAGAATCGAAGAGAATACCACCTGCGCTCCAAACTCCTTCACCTGTACTCCCAGCTCAGCTCCAATGGGAACAATGTTATCCTCCCCAGCTTGATACCATGGGCTCAATCCCTAACCCAAAAGTTCCAGCACATGATGATTCCGCATCTTACGAGTTGTAAAGTGCTATGTGTGTATTATTATTACTTACTCTTTTGGGGTTAGAAGAAGGCTCTAGTTTGCTATCTGAACAAATATCTGTTTTTCATAAGAATTATGCAAGGGAGGTTATCATTACTGTTGAAGTATGTGTAAATTGTGAGGTCTTTAACATCATTTTAAAATCAAACTTGTTTTTCTATTTATCTCATTAGGAAGATAGTGCAGGGCAACTTTTGGTACTGGGCTCTACAAACCGTCCGCATGCACTGGATGCAGCACTACGCAGACCTGGGCGTTTTGATAAAGAGATAGAAATTGGTGTCCCCAATGCCCAGGACCGATTCGACATCCTCAAAAAACTTCTCAATAAGGTTCCTCATCTGTTGACAACAACAGAATTGGTGCAGCTGGCTGATAGTGCGCATGGCTATGTGGGAGCAGACTTGGCAGCCTTGTGCAAAGAAGCAGGTAAGGTATACTACTAATCCCACTGAGAATTCACTTACTCTAAAAATACACTTGACTGCTAATGGTACACACAGTACATCTCACAGAGGGCTCAAAGCAATGAAATCTTTCCTCTGTTTTCATATTTTTGTAAAATTTTATAACAAAATCCACAAAGGGCTTCAGAAAGTTAAGAGACTATTGGGAAACTGGGTTAGTTAAGGGGGTTGATAATGGGATCTGGAGCCTCTTGCGTTCCTGCCAACAGTTTGACTTTAGCCCAGGCTATTTTTGAGACCAAAAGTTGTCGTCATCTCATGACTGTTCCCATGTGGCTGTTCTCAGCCCCCTTTTCACCACTGGCACTTCTGTTGTCTAGTCAAGGGCTAAGTGGACCTGAAGACTGAAATACTCTCTTCCCACTAGAGAGGAGCAGTATAAGGAATATTGTTTTGTCTGCTGCCCTAGCCATATTGTTCTATGGACAAAGAGAGAGCCTTCACGCTGCCAGATCTTTAACAAGCACTTAAAATATTTTAAAAAATAATTTGAAAAAAAGACAATGGGAATCTTCATGTCATCTTGAGCTTAGTATATAAAAAGTCTCTTGTAAGCTGTTCGTGAGTGCATTGACCAACCACTGGTGAATGGATTGTGACTGTTTCCAAGTATTCCTAAGAGCTTCTCTGCTCTTTCCTCAGTAAACAAAATTGTGAGGCACTAAGAGAGTTTGTATTACAATAATAATACAAATAGAAACAATTTACCTATTTTTTTTTTTTTGTAAAAAAAATAAACATTGAATCTTCGTTACAAGGATATTCGTAAATTGTTATCCTGGAGTGACCTCTGCTGGAGGAAGATGCAGTTCTGCCCTTGAAGCTGTGTGCTGGCTAGCTGTATTTTTCCTCCTCAAAGAATTTAAAAATAAAAAAAGACTTATAGGAAAGGAATTTATTTTTATTTATATACTATATATATTTATTTAATAACAGCAGTGTCTGTTATTCCTGGTGATGAATTTTATCATTTTTGAATGTGTACTTTGCAAAGAAAAGGCATTAAGTATCTTTCTGCAGCTTGTAAAAACATATGGCATGTTCATCTTAGATGCATAAAAGTGAGAGATGGAAGTGATCTGCCTACATAGTATATAGCCTACCCTGTTACCCGTGGAGACTACTTCTGGTACATTTTCTAATGTTTTCTTTTGTCTTATTCTGAAGGCCAAAGCAACGGGCTTGAACCACTTCTCTTAGGAGACTGTTCCGCAGCCTAGTACATCTCACTGTCCAGGAGCGTGTCCTGACATTCCACCTATGTTTTTATAGATTAGTGGTATCCCATTATTTCTTGTTATGTCCCTGTATAACGCATTAACTCTCCTTCCTTGGTGTTTACACGCTTCAGATGTTTGTAGGCTGTTATCATATCCCCCCATCACCTCATTCATTACTTAACCAAACGATAAATATTTAGGTCTTTTAATCTTTTCTCATAAATAAGTCTTTCCAGCCTCCAGATAACATTTGTTGTTTTGTTCTCTGAACTCCCTCCAATTTGTCAAAAACCTTTTTGGTAATGTGGTGCTCAAAATTGAACTCAATATTTTGTGTATATTACAGCCCAAAAAGCTGCATAAACATGTAGTTAAGATTGCTTAATGCCTTCCTAAATAATCCAAGCAATTACAAATCAGAGAATCCTCTGTTAAGGTTCTTTTACAATTTTAGAAATACCTGCTACTTTCATACAATACACTTGCATATGAGTACAAATAAAAAATGGGAATTCACATGACCACCTTAATTTTGACCACAAAAAGTATAAATTCAATTTATAGTATATAGTAGTAGTATTTATTATTTGTATTGAGATATTACCAAGAGGTGCCAGTTGAGAATCAGGGTCCCAGTGTTCTGGGCACTCTACACATGCATTTACGATGGAAAGACAGTTCCTGACCTAAAAATCTTACATCTAAATATACTTATGTGCTCATAACAAGTTTAAACTGCTTCTTGAGAACTCCTCATTCTTAACAATTGTACTGAAAACCTACATAATTTTATATGTATGCTATTTTCATGAGCAGAAGATAATCTGTTTATGATATGGTGACCCAGTGCTATATGGCAACTGCACATATGGTTAAAGTTGCCTATGACATTTCATTATATGCCAGTTTTTTCTAATAGTGTGTTTACATGGGGACACTCAGGAAGATTTAATCCAAATTAACTAATACTATGAATGAAAAGTGGATTAGTTAAAATGCATTCAACTCCTGTGTGGACACCATCATTTAGAATCAAAGTGGCCTTAATTCAGTTGACTTTAATTCACTTGAATTATGAGATATTTAAACATAATACATTTTGAGTTCTTTTTATTTGCCCTTCTGATTTTTGACCCTTTCAAATACATGGGGGACACATTTTCAAGCTTTGCATCCAAGAGGGCTAGAAATGTACTTTTTGTTTTTAAAAATGAAGCCTGAGATTATCATTAGTCTCCAGGGTGGATTGATTTTAAATCAAGGTGATTTATATCATGATTCAAATCTCCAAGGTGAAAGATTTAACTAAAATCAATTATTTAAATACACTTTTCCAGGTGTATTTCAGTTACTGTATATACTCGTTCATAAGCTGAATTTTTTTAGTAAAAAAGAGAAGCACTAGGAAAGGGGTCGGCTTATGAACGGGTATGGAGAGGGAGAGGTGGAACGCAACCCCTCCCCCCAACAGAGGGAGCAAGAAGAGGAAGCACAGCCAGCAAAGCCAGAAGGGAAGAGGTGGGGCCAAAGTGTGTCTGCTTCTGGCCATGCTGTTCTCCCCTTAGCCTCCGAAGCAGCTGCAGCTCTGGCCCTGCCCCCCAGAACAGGCTGTGGCCATGCCGCCCGGGTGCCGGACCGTGCTGTGGCTGTGCTGCCTGGCCCAGCCTGCTGGACTGTGCTGTGGCCGCGCTTCCCAGCCTGCTGGAGCAGCTCCAGCGAGGCCAGAGACATCCTCCCCAGATAAGGTGGAAGGGGATGGGATGGGGAAGAGTGTGAGGGTTCTGGGCTAGGCGTGGTGTCATGTGGAGGGTGGTCACAGGGGTTACTCCCCTGACTCCCAGCTTCTCCCCCCTCCCAAAAAAAATTTCCCCACCAGTTGCTGTCCCAGCCCATCAGGGTAAGCAGCTGGCATGCCAGGACACTTTGTTTACTTAGGTTTACCTCTGTGTCTGCAGATGCTCGAGGTAAACAAAACATCTTGGCCCACTGGTGGCTTATCCTGATGGCCCGGGAGCCAAGTTTGCTGACCTCTGAATTATAGGATTGGCTTATGAACGGGTTATAAAATTTTTCCATTTTTACTTATCCATCTTTGGTCAAGGTCAGCTTGTAAATGAAGCAGCTTGTGATCGAGTATATACGGTATTTTCTAAAGAAAGGAGCATTCTCATTGGTTGAGAGAACCACAAAAACATGTTGATTTATAGCTAAATAGAGCCTTTACACGAAATTTGATACATCTTTTTGCTGTTGTGGAGGGTACACTATAACTACAGATACTTAAGTGATTTAAATATTTTCAGATTCTTATTAATTGTAAATGTTTTAATATGTTAGGATATAGTGAATGATATATAGCTTATTTACTAGATAATTAACTTTTTGCTCATGATCTGTGTCAATCTGTATTAGGATGGTGACTGGAATTTAATTAAATACACACAACATATAACATTTATTTGTATTAAACAAAACAAACCTTTAATACACAGTACATGACCTGTTGTGCCCATACTTATAAAGTGTAACCTCAAAAGTTAGATATTTCTCTTCTGATTCTTTCTAAAAGCAGCCTTTAACTCAGTTTTTGGTAATGGCTAATGGAATCGACATATTTATTTTTTTTATTTAAATGCTTAGAGATGATGATGATAAGTTTAGACCTTAACATATTTTGTATTCAAGTCAGATTTTTTTAAAACAGGTTGATTTTTAAAAAGGAAAAACGTCTTATTAACAAAATTTTAAAAAAATCTGTTGATTTTGTTGTTTTTCACAAAAATTGACTTGTAGTCATTCTTGCTCTATATTATGGAAAAAACACCAAATATCCAGGGCTGGTGCAAGGAAGTTTCGCGCCCTAGGTGAAACTTTTCACCTTGTGCCACCTCCCCATCCAGCTAACCCCTCCCCCCACCACAGCAGCTAACCATGCCCCCCTTCTCCCCCCACCAGAGGAGCCCCCCTGAAGCTGGTAAACCAGCCCCCCTCCCGGGGAGCCCCCCCACTACAGCAGCTGCCGCCCCTTCCCCCCCCCTCGCTCTGGCGGCAGCTAACCCTGCCCGGGGAGCCCGCCTCAGCTCACCTCGGCTCCACCTCCTCCGCTGAGCACGCTGGTGCCACTCTAATTCGCCTCCCTTTCCAGGCTTGCGGCGCCGATTGGAGGAGACTTAGAGTGGTGGCTGTGTGCTCAGCGGAGGAGGCAGAGTGAAGGTGATCTGGGGTGGGGAGCAGTTCCCCTGTGCGAGCCCCCCATTACTGTGGGCGGCCCTGCCTGCGCCACCCGCCCCGGCTCACCTCCACTCCACCTTCTTGCCTGAGTGGGCTTTTAGGTGCCCTCAACCACTAGGTGCCCTAGGCGGCCGCCTAGTTCGCCTGTTGGTTGCACCGGCCCTGCAAATATCATGAGGTTCACAATAAAATCGTGTAAGCTGGCAACACTACTAAACTGTCGTTGAGTATCTCTGCACTTCTTAGTCCTGATTGTTGAGCATGGCCCATGTTAGGAGGCAGGCAAGTATTATTAATCCATTTTACAGAAAAGGTAACTAAGGGCTTGTCTACGCTGTCCTGCTGTGCGGACTATGGGGATTTGAATCGCAGAGTGCAGCAAAATTTTGCTCTCTAGCTGGCCCATTTGGATGCTGGTGGCAAAACTAATAGGTACCTAGTTTGCATTAACAGAGTCTTCTTTCAAACAGGACTGTGTTAATGTGCACTAGGTACTTTTTAGTTCGTGCCAGCAGTGTCCACATGGAGAAGTTAGAGTGCAACATTTTGGCACGCTCTTCAGTTCACACCCCACTGCAGCCTGCACTGCAGCACAGTGTAGATATCCTGAGAGGTTGCACAAAGTCACTTTTTGGCAGAGCTGGGACTAGAACGGGGTCTGTAACATGGCAAGTCTCATTCACTTAGGTCAGGCATATGGCCTTTCATAATAAATATCTGATCTATGTGCTTGGTTGTGTTATCTCTAATCACTAGACACTCTCCCCCCGCCCCCGCCCCGCACCAGACCCATTAAGAGCCAGAAAGAGAAACCAGGATTCCTGGTTCACTGTTCCTCTGTGTGGCAGTGGTTTTCAGCCTCTGTTCTGTGAGCCCCCACTATGCCTATATTTCCAAAGGGGTGTGCATCTCCATTCAAAATTTGTTAGGGGTCTGCAAATGGAAAAAGCAAACTTCAGGGGTCCATAAATTGAAAACCACTGCTATACTGTCTGGCAATTAGCTGTGTAAGCCATGGGCAAAGTATGCATTGCACCCTCCTGTAATGGCTGATTCATGTATAGTAAACAGTTAATATTGGAAAGACTTGCATTTATTTTTGTTGTTATTGGATGAGGCCCTGTGGCCTCAGGCTTGCAAGGAGCTTCAAGTGGCAAATCCCCATGGACTTCAGTGGGGAGCTCTGTATTGTCTCAGGGGTCTATCTGCGCAGAGCTCTTTGCAGGTTCTGGGCCTAATTCTGAAGCAGTTAACAAAGCCATGGTTTTGGGGCTAGAGGAGGTTTCTTGTCTTCTAAATTGCTTAGTAGACTACCTTTTTAGCATGAACAGCTGTGTTCTGAAGTGTTTTATCTCAAAGAGACATGCTGTTTAGAAGATAGGCTGTGACATATCCTTGCATATAATGTCTGTTTGTGTTCCCCTGGGATCATGCTGCCACTCTAATTAATTGGCCACACAGCCTTTTATTAATACTTTAAAAAAAATATAATGGTTTTAAATTAACAACAAAGATAAGCACTGCACTTTTTTGGAAAACATATGAAATGTTAATTATGTAGCAGGGACATGAATGATATAAACTGTGCTGAATGTTAGAAGATGCTTAGCAACAAAGGTTTCCAAATATAGCAATTTATTATAAACTTATCCTTCTATGGTTGCCTGTAGCATTTCAACAGGGTGAATATAAATATAACTTGATTTCTTCAAGAAGTGGATTTAGTCACATTGTTTACAGTGAAAGGAAGTATTTGCTTTGTAATTTTTAGAATTTATCTTGAACATCCTTGTTCATTACACATAATTTCAGTGTGCTGATATAAAACACGTGGACCTTGATAAGATAGCATCATCAGGAAAGGAAGAACAAATGCCCTTGTTTAAACAGTGGGCTTCTTGCAATAACATCTAATTGGTTGCAATAACTTCTGCTGTAACTCTGAGCCTTTTCTGAGGTAGAAGCACTAATTTTGTTTTACATCTGAGAGATTTATAAATTTGACAGTTTCTTTAATGTAATTGCACAGTACAGACAAGTGTCACTTTGCTTTGTGAAGTTGGGGGTAGTATTGGTTCACTTTGGTTGAGCTTGACTGCTATTTTCTGAAATGTTGTAGAAATAAGAAATCGGGTCAGATTCTCGGTGATGTAACTCACATAGCTCTACTGAAGCCAGTTGAGTTTACACCAGCAGCGGAGGCAGCCTTTCTTTCGTCTTTTAAATAAAACATAATTTTCAGAATAATTTAGTTTAGGCTAGCACCCATCGTGCCCAGTCCTCTCATCTATTCT
The DNA here is from genome assembly GCF_003597395.2 of Chelonoidis abingdonii. Classification (NCBI taxonomy): domain Eukaryota; kingdom Metazoa; phylum Chordata; order Testudines; family Testudinidae; genus Chelonoidis; species Chelonoidis abingdonii. The sequence goes on from NC_133773.1 coordinate 43,432,130, forward strand.
TGAAACTTCCATGAACAATTCACTTATAATGCAGAATCTCTAGTATTTAATTTACGATCGTGAAATGAGCATGCAAGTTGCATTATTTGAGGAGTCTGTCTTTAGCATTTTTTGCCAGGCCCATGAAACTTTTAGCTGTTCCCTAGCCCAAACTCTGACTTATGTCCCATGTACCCTTCCTTCATCCCCTCCAAAAAAACCTGACTCTTGTCTGCCATGCTCATATCCCCTCTATATTAGGGTGAATGAACAATACAATTTCAGTTTTTATAAATAAATAGGAAGATCCTGTGCCCCTGAAACCAAGGAATGTCCCTGTTTACAGGATCTTTTGTCTTGTGTTGGCTTTTGTAACTTGATCAGGCTGACTATCTGAAGGAGCTGCTGGCCTGCTGAGCTGATGAAATTGACAGCAGGCTGGGTGAGCCTCCCTATATGCACTACAGGGACTATTCCCAGATTTGTCATGCTACAGTACCACCACCATGCCCTCCATGACGCTTCCCAGTGAACATCCCCCTTGAACCAAGCCTTCTTCACACATAAGCCCTATTTATTGTAGGGAATATTATTATTACAATTTTTTTTTTAATTTCCTGCTGTTGCCATCGCAAGTTCAAATCCATTGGTGTTAGCCACTCCTGGTGCCCTAATGCAGACAAATGATTGGCTACCAATTCTGTTTTCAGCACCATATTGATTAGACCCACTCTTGAGTAGCTTGAGTCTGAGGAGCTACTTCTTTGCTTCCACTTTAGCTCTACAATCTTGCAGGTAGGTGTTGCACCAGCCATTTTAGAAGTGGTGTCAGACTGGACTGGAATCCCTTTTGGGGCACATTAGTTCCGTCTGGTGTTCTGCTTGGACAAGTTATGTTAAAAACGGCATAGTGTGATTCCGCCTTTATTTTCTCTTAGAGAATCCAGACCAACTGTGCTCAAATGTCCAAGTAAGAATATGCTCCCCTCTCCCTCAGTTGTTAGCCTGGCAATTCAGTATGAGATCTGAAAGCTGAGCTGAATTTTTTTTTTCTTTGCTCTTCTTTGTCACCTGTAGTAAATATTCTACAGTCCAAATAAAGATGTGAATGAGAGATGGCCTGAGCCATGAAATTCAGATACAAATCTGAACTTCACTGATGGTGTTTGGGCCTGGTATTCTGTTTTGGGCTCATCGCTAGTATAAATGTTAAAATTATTACAAATATTTTTCCTGGTTTACATTGTTAAATAAATGCAGTATGTATATGAATTGAGTGCACTTGGAAGCTTAATTTTGTTAATGTGAGTAAATTGTCAGGGTGATGGAGTGGTGTTTTTTAAAAATAGGTTGCAAAGTTGGATTTTAGAGAGACATCACCAGTTGCCACAGTGGCTGGTTTTATCACTTATAAAAATGGAGGGAGCATATTATTTCTGCTTCATGATTTTGTTTTAACACAACAGCAGATAAACATTGGGCAGCTGCAAGTAAGTTATTACTGAGTGGCGTAGCCACATTCACATACAGAGATGGTCATGAGGGGAGATGGAAATGTTACAAACCTATATATCTTTATAGGGTCATGTACCTTTTTCTGGGGTTATATCGAGTCAGGTCATCAAAAACAACTGAATCTGTATGAAGCGGTGGAAGACAAATTTATTCAGAACATAGAATTCTGAAACTTTAAGTGATGAGATCCAAATATGATGTAGAGGTACGACTACAAATTTATTATTGGATTGTAATAACTTAGGTCCAAAAATTCTCTCTTTTACTCTCCTCCTCCTTCCTCTCCACCCCACTTTCAACCCCTTTATTTGAGTGCATATTTCTGCAGCGTAGATAGTACTGTTATTGAAAAGAGGATGACTTTTGCTTACATAATACTTTATACATTCATTAATTTACTGGGTAATGGTATCTAGTGAATCTTTCAGGGCTCATGAGTGTTATAAATCACTGTATTGTCATGTAATTTCCAAATGAAATCACTAGCGCTAAATCTTTTTTCTAAAGTGAAACCCTCCTAACAGGTTATGTACAAATGCTTGCTTGCTTCGCACGCATACACACAAAGCAGAATGACTTTTTGTTGGCTCAGGCTATAACATATGTTTTTGGGTTGTTTTTAAGAATGCTAATTCAGAATGATTGCTTCTATGCAGAAATGGTTACATCTGGATATTAAAGTGTGGCTAGAGGGAGCATGTTTAAGACTGGATGGAATGTGTTGACCTTACATTTGTCTGTGGAATCACTTGTGTTCTGTTTTTTTGTTTCTTTTTTAAATTAACATCTTGTGGAACAGAGAAACAGGCAGAATTACTAATTATTTGAAACTTTTTAGTTGTTTTTCCAAGATTTCCTATTTAAGCACCCCCTCTCACACATTTTCTTTGTTATGGGCCAGATCCTGACACCTTTACACCTGATGAAGACTACCCTAAGTAGATTGTAAGCTCTTGACTCGAGGACCTTCTTTTTTGTTCTGTGTATGTGCTGAGCCTAGCACAACAGGTAAAGTAAGGCTCTTCTGTGATAAAGTGGCTCGATTGACTTTAATGGGACCATTCATGGAATAAGATAGCAGCCAACATGGCTAACAGTATCAAAACCTGGCCCACTGTATGTGGTGGCAGATTTCTGGATAGCAGATACTCTGCTTTAGACAAAATCTGTACTCTTTAAGACAGCGAATGGAGTTTTTATTGTATACTTGTTGTTTAGAGTGGAGAGGGTATAAAAGCCGAAATGTATTAGTGTATATTTTTGTAGGGTTTTTTTTTTTTTAAATGTCTGTGTCTGGTTGTAGTTTTGTGCGATACTCTACTCTATGATTTCTGTTCTGTGGATGGTGTAGTGCTTATTCCAGCCAGGGCACTGGAACTGACCATTTTTGTAAAACTTCTCTGATAATCATTTAACTTTAAATGTTTGTATCCAAAACTAATTTTCAAGTAGTTGCACGTTGAGATTGTAAACTTCTGTGTTGCGTATTGTTGTGGGTTGAATGCTGGAGTAATTTATTTAAACCCTATGCACATCTCTGTCTTGATCAGTTTCTCATTCTTGCCTACTTGTATTTATATGAGCAAAAAATAAAATGTATATGCACAAAATTATAGTTCATATTTTCTTCTAAGTATCACAGACTCCTCTACAAACTTTAATTAAGCATCACAGTGCCCCTTTGAGGCAGACAAACATTATCATTTTATGTACAGGGAAAATAAGTCATGGAATTTGTAACTTGCCTCGTTTACACATTGGCAGAGCCAGGGAAAAGAACCTGGGAGTTCCATCTCAGGGTTTCCTTGCATTAGCCATAAGATATGCTGCATGGTCCCTCAGTGTTCAAAGAGTGTAAGTAGATATGGAAACTGTCGACCTGATCCAAAGCTCATTGAAGTCAATGGGAGTCTTTCAGTTGACTTAAGTGGATTTGGGATCAGACCCTATATACAAAAGGAAGACTGTAAATACGTAACTTAATGTAATGCTAAATTCTCTATATACTTCTCTGTTCTTTTCTGTTTATTCACTTTTTTTAATAGTAATGCAGTAGTTGAAATTTTGAGTTACTCTTTTGAAAAGCATGTTCCTTAGTGAGGGAATCATGCAGTGCCTGTGCTACAGCAACAGTACTCTTCACGATGTGCTTTGGGCCTTCAGGCCCTAATTAACCTGCACTGGCTTGGGGGACTATGGTGGCTGTGTCCTGGCATGATCCCTGCCCCTGACGGCATATTAGGCTTCTTATCCAGAACAGAATTATTCCCAGCTTCCTTAGAAACGTAATTGTAAACAAGTAGTCATTATGTATTATAAATATCATGCCTCTGCTCCTAGATAGCTCCAGGGAGGAGTGCTGAGCATTGTTGGGGGAAAATGCTGTAATCCCCACACAGTGTTTTTGGACATAGTGCAATGTGCATCCCCTCTTGTATTAATTTGGATGGACTAGATGGACTAAAGGTGTTAATGTAACCCAGTCAGTGTCCAGCATTAAACAGCGTTAAACAAGATATGGGTTTGGTTTACAGAGACCTCAGCTTGCAGTGCAAACACACCATTAAAAATCCTTTTATCCAAAGATAAAAAGAGAGAAAAAGAGTGAAACCATTTGAAATGTAAAGTATTAAGTGAAGCTTGTTCCCTTTCCCTTAGCTGGAGAGAGGTTTTTTAGAAGGAAAATGCCCCTTGTTTGGCAGTCTCTTAGATGGTATTAAAGATGGTAATAACTGACCTTTTGGGGAAAAGAGAAGTTAGTTGAGATTGGCTGGAGCTGTTGTTGTGCTGTTGTTCTTAAAGTCTGATCCTGTTTCCTCCCAAGTGATGACTGGGATTCAGCTAGAGCTGATAGTGGTGGGGATGTCATTTGACTCCCTTTTCCTGGCCTGATCTGCTCTGGACATATTTGAGGATTGGGATGGGTATTGTGATGGCCTGTTTTCCCAGGAGACAGTGTGAGTGGCAGCCATGGTGGTGAAGCTTGCTCCAGTAGCCAATTATTCTCTTTAAAAACCCACAAAGAGAGTGGTGGGCAGAGTAGCCCATCCCCTCATTATTTTTCCCACCTATTCCTGGTTTCCCACCCACCAATTTTGGTTCACTGATTTCTGGTTTACTAGGCATGATGTTAATACAGTCCTTGAGTTATAGCAGGAAGCCTTTTTATTTGGACTAGTTCAGTCTTTGTCTCCCTTTCCTACCTTTTCCCATCAACATTCGTTGTTAGAGGTTATTGTGACATCTTATCAATGTACACTTCTATTTTTTACAGTTGTGATCACAATAAGGGTAATTTGGTAAGCCTAATTGTCACACCCGCCCCCCAAATAATGTAACGAATGTGGGTGCAATACATCGCAGCTTACATCAGTTCAGTTGCAACCTGATTCACTGCGTCTCTATGCAGTGTTGGAGTAAATGAATCTGTCTATCACTCAATGGTATAGATTGGAGGACATGTGCTACTAATAATAGTAGAGCCCAGGTTTCCCTGAATGTGATAGCTGAGAGATTTCTTCAAATAATTGCTGAACCAACAAGAGATGATGCCAGTTTAGACTTGGTATTGGTGAGTAGTGAGGACCTCATAGAAGAACTGGTTGTAGGGGACAACCTTGGCTCAAGTGATCATAAGCTAATTCAGTTTAAACTAAATGGAAGGATAAACAAAATAGATCTGCGACTAGGGTCCTTGATTTCAAAAGGGCAAACTTAAAAAATTAAAGAATTAGGGAAGTGGACTGGTCTGAAGAACTCAAGGATCTGAACGTGGAGAAGGCTTGGAATTACTTTGTCAAAGTTGCAGAAGCTATCTGTAGCCTGCATCCCAAACAAGGAGAAATATTTCAGTGAGGGGTTTCAGACCAACCTAGAAGAGTAAGCATCTCAAACAGGTGATTAAGAGAAAGCAGAAAGCCTACAAGGAATGGAAGATGGGATGGATCAGCAAAGAAAGCTACCTCTTGGAGCTCAGAAAGTGTAGGGATAAAATGAGAAATGCCAAAAGTTATGCAGAGTTGAACCTTGCAAAGGAATTTAACACCAGTAATAAAAGCTTCCATAGCCATATAAATAAAAAGAAAACAAAGAAAGAAGAAGTGGGACCGCTAAGCATTGAGGATGAGGTGGAAACTAAAGATAATTTAGGCATGGCCCAACACCTAAACAAATACTTTGCCTCAGTTTATAATAAGGGTAATGAAGAGCTTGGGGGTAGTGGCAGGGTGGCTAATGGGAACGAGTATACAGAAGTAGAAATTACCACATTCGAGGTGGAAGTCAAATTCAGACACCTTAATGGGACCAACGTGGGGGCCTGGCTAATATCCATCCAAGAATATTAAAGAAACTTGCAGAAGAAACTGCAAGCCCAATCATAATGATTTGTAATGAATTTGTAAACTTCGGGGGTTGCACCCTATGACTGGAGAATTGCTAATATGGTTTCTATTTTTAAGAAAGGGGGAGGTGGGGAACGTAATCCGGGAAACTACAGTCTTGTTAGTTTGACTTCAACTGTATGCAAGTTCTTGGAACAAATTTTGAAAGGGAAAGTAAAGGACACAAAGGTAAATGGTAATTGGGATAAAATACAACATGGTTTTACAAAAGGTAGATTTTGTCAGACTAAACTGATCTCCTTCTTTGAGAAGATAACTGTTTTAGAGAAAGGAAAGGCAGTAGATCTAGTCTATCTGGATTTCAGTAATGCATATGATACAGTTCCACATAGGGAAACTATTAGTTAAATTGGAAAAGATGTGATTAATATGAGAACTGAAAGGTGGATAAGGAACTGGTTAAAGGGGAGACTACAATGGTCATACTGAAAGGTGAACTATCAGGGTTTATGCTTGCCAAGGATTTTCCCATACTGAAGGAATCTCAGCAGCCTGTTTTTATGGCAACTTTGAAAGGAGCAAGGAAGGCTTAACCAGGGCTAAGCACCTAGCTTATGTTGACTTCAAAAGGTCTGAGCACTAATTCACTTTCCTCCCTTAAATCTCTGATGCTCACGGTTAAGCAAATCTTTGCCTTCCTGGGATACAATATTCTGTATAGTGAGCCAGGTTGGCTTGTCCCAATTAGCATCTGTGAAATGTGTATGTATTCTTGCTCCCAGACTGTTGCACTGGGCAGCACAGCATGGGAAGGAGGTGACCAGCCCTCTGAAGAGAGAGAAAGTGGTTCAGGACTATTTAGAAAAGCTGGACAATCACAAGTCCATGGGGCTGGTTACGCAGCATCCAAGGGTGCTAAAGGAGTTAGCGGATGTGATTTCAAAGATAATGGCCAATGGCTCTGCAAACTCATGGGGATCGGGGGAGGTCCTGGATGACTGGAGAAAGGCTAGTGTAATGCCCATCTTTTTTTTTTTCTTTTTCTTTTTTTTTTTTTTAAAAGGGGAAGGAGGAGGATCCAGGGAACTACAGGCCAGTCAGCCTCACCTCAGTCTGTGGAAAAATCATGGAGCAGGTTCTCAAGGAATCAATTATTAAGTACTTAGAGGAGAGGAAAGTGATCAGGAACAGTCAGCATGGATTCACCAAGGGCAAGTCATGCCTGACTAACCTAATTGCCTTCTATGATGAGATAACTGGCTCTGTGGATGAGAGGAAAGCAGTGGCCATGTCATTCCTTGACTTTAGCAAAGCTTTTGATACTGTCTCCCACAGTATTCCTGCCAGCAAGTTAAAGACATATGGGCTGGATGAATGGACTACAAGATGGATAGAAAGCTGGCTAGATCGTTGGGCTCAATGGATAGTGATCAATGGCTCTATGTCTAGTTGGCAGTCGGTATCAAGCGGAGTGCTCCAAGGGTTGCTCCTGGGGCCGGTTTTGTTCAATATTTTCATTAATGATATAGAGGATAGCGTGGACTGCACCCTCAGCAAGTTTGCAGATGACATTAAACTGGGAGGAGTGGTAGATACGCTGGAGAGTAGGGATAGGATACAGACTGACCTAGACAAATTAGAGGATTGGGCCAAAAGAGATCTGACGAGGTTCAACAAGGACAAGTGCCGAGTCCTGCACTTAGGACAGAAGAATCCCATGCACTTCTACAGACTAGGGACCAAGTAACTAGGCAACAGTTCTTTAGAAAAGAATGTAGGGGTTACAGTGGACGAGAAGCTGGATATGAGTCGACAGTGTGCCCTTGTTGCCAAGAAGGCTAATGGCATTTTGGGCTGTGTATGTAGGGGCATTGCCAGCAGATTGAGGGATGTGATAATTCCCCTCTATTTGGCATTGGTGAGGCCTTATCTGGAGTACTGTGTCCAGTTTTGGGCACCACATTACAAGAAGGATGTGGAAAAATTTGGAAAGAGTCCTGCAGAGGGCAACAAAAATGACTAGGGGGCTGGAGCACATTACTTATGAGGAGAGGGAACTGGGATTGTTTAGTCTGCAGAAGAGAAGACTGAGGGGGAATTTGATAGCTACTTTAACTACCTGAAAGGGGACTCCAAAGAGGATGGTTCTCAGTGGTACCAGATGAGAGAACAAGGAGTAATGGTCTCAAGTTGCAATGGGGGAGGTTTACGTTGGATATTAGGAAAAACTTTTTTTCATAGTAGGGTAGTGAAGCACTGAAATGGGTTACCTAGGGAGTTGGTGGAATCTCCTTTCTTAAAGGTTTTTATGTTCAGGCTTGACAAAGCCCTGTCTGGGATGATTTAGTTGGGAATTGGTTCTGCTTTGCGCAGGGGGTTGAACTAGATGACCTCCTGAGGTCCCTTCCAGCCCTGATAGTCTATGATTCTATGAGATTTACAAGTCTTTTCTCCCCTGCAGTGTCTGGAGCCCAAGGGATCCTCTCCAATTTCTTGTATTTTCCTTTCTTTGCTCCCTACCCACTTAAGACCTTCATAATGGGATTCAACCCATCCTTCCAGGTAAAGTAGGTTAGTCACAGCCACCTTTAGAGCTGCTCAGAGCTGTAGTAACTGCTATTGAGTTACACAGATATGAGTTGAAATCTTGCTTCTTTCAGTGGCTGAGTTGGCCGCATTAGGAGCTCTCTCCCCACCATCCAGTAACTTACCAAAGATGACAAAGTACCAAATCTCAGATTGGTATCCCTTGTATAGAAGAGATGTGTTTTTTTTACCTCTAGGTTTCTGGGCTGATTCTATTAATGGTTTTGAATTTGCAATCTCAATATATTACTTGTTTAAAATGACATTTCACATTTCTGAGAAACCTCTAGTGAGGTGTTTTATTTTGTCATGGTAGTTCCTGCTTTATTTCATTCACCATTCTCCTCTTATGTACCACATATCTGTAATTAGTTTGAAGCCTTTTTTTTTTTTTTCAACATTACATTTAATTGCGCACACATTAGTCTAGTTATGTTTTTAGCTCTAAATCTCTGAATTTTGGCTGACATTTCTGTTTAGTTCTCTTCTGTGTCTGCACATTGGTTTCTCTGTTTACATACTGTAGGTCACAATAATACAGATCCCCACTGAACTGACGTGCACCAACGTCTCTGAAATTAATTTTATTTTGTTAATCTTTCAACTCTGATCCATTGTCTAGTTTCAGATATAACTTACACAAAGGCAGGGGTGTGTGTGTGTGTGTGTGTATATATAATTATATATAAAATATGTAAAAAGATTTTTGAGGTGAAATCCTGGCCATGTTGAAGTCAGTGGGAGCTTTGCCATTGGCTTTGGTGGGGCCAGACCATCAATGTCTGAGATAAGAATTAATTCCTCATTAATTGGCAGTGATTTACTCTAAATTAAGAATACCCAGAATTTAAAATGCATCTACTTCTGAATGTGGTGTGTAAAAAGGGTGCTATGAAGGTTCCATATTTATTGACTCTGTAGGAGTTCCAGATAAAATGTACTCTTGAAAAGTTAAAAAAAAAAAAAGTCTTTAACTGCCAGCATTGCAAACTCAATCTGAGATTTGAAGGTCAGGCTGGGTTCTCTTTGGCTTAATTCATCTACAGTTTAAAAAAAAAAAAAAGACAGCAGTTGGAATTTAGTTAAAAATTCTGATGATGCTGAGCCAGAGAAGAGTCTGGTTCACACTTCTATGCCTGTTAGCTCTGCAGGAGTGAAAAAACTGTAACTCTGTGTACTTGTGTGTAAAGTAAGCAGGTCTAAATGTGAAGCAGATCTGTCAATAATAATGTGGCATTTTCATACAATCTTTTCTTAAAAACTGCATTCTGATTTGCAGAATTAATTAGTAACAGTTACACTAAAGTTTTGCCTCTCACCCTATCTTTGCCATTAAACTGTCAGAATAAGGGGCAACCTTTTTCTTTCTTACTGTGAACACATGGGCAACTTTAAGCAAGGTGTCTTAGACTTGAGTGGTTTGGAAATAAAGGAGCTATGGTATCTAATTTTTATTTTATTTTAGTTTTTAGCTTTACTATAACTTTTGTGTGTGTATAGTCTCATCTGGGAGCAATTTATTTCCTGTGTGCTAGAACTTCTGGAAATGCAATTCCCCCTCCCCACCTTCCCCCTCTTGTACCTCCCACCGGCTTCTGCTCAGTTCTGTAGACATGTTCCAGCAAATGTCAGACTATTCATGAAGGACTATAAATTGTGTACACAATCCCTACAGTAGATTAATGCTCAGGTTAGCTGAGTGAACTTGCGGTATTATGGTTACAGGGGATTTAAGGGTATTATCATTCCTGTGCAAACAGCACATAAAAGTTCTTCAGAGATTTTTCCATATAACTTTGGAAGTTAATGCAGATTATAGAACATGGTTTCAGAAGTAAAATGTGGCTTGTGCTTTTGTAATAAACACAATTTCTGAAATGGGTGTACATTTATGATTAGAGATTAAGTTAAAACCTATTATACTTTCAGGTGGATATTTATCTTCCAATGAATTTGTCATCTTAGTTGTCCACATGGTGGCATTAAAAAAAATTCCTTGGATGATATACTGTTAAAAGATGCAAATTAAAGAATTCATCTAAACTTGTTGATGCTGTGGTGGAGTAGTCTCATAGACTCATAGGTCAGAAGGGACCAATATGATCATCTAGTCTGACCTCCTGCACAAGGCAGGCCACAGAACCCTACCCATCCACTTTTATAACAACCCCTAACCCATGACTGAGTTATTGAAATCCTCAAAATTGTGATTTGAAGACCTCAAGCTGCAGAGAATCCACCAGAAGTGACCATCCCAACGCTGCCTAGAGGAAAAGGCGAAAAAACCTCCAGGGACCTCTGCCGAATCCGCCCTGGAGGAAATCCTTGCCCGACCCCCAATATGGCGATCAGCTAAACCCTGAGCATGATGGGCAAAGACTTACCAGCCAGCACCCCAAGAAAGAATTTCTACTGCAAGTAATCAGTTTCCATCCAGTCCAACATCCCTCACAGCACCATTGAGCAGACTTATCTGTCTGATAATCCAGATCAATTGCTCCAAATTAAAATTCCATCATAACATCCCCTCCATATTCTTATCAAGCTATAGTCTTAAAGCAGATATCTTTTGCCCCCACTACTTCACCTCGAAGGCTATTCCAGAATTCACTCCCCTAATGGTTTAGGAACCTTCGTCTAATTCAAGTCTAAACTTCCTAATATCCAGTTTGTACCCATTGTTCACTTGTGCTACCATTAGTACTAAACCTATAAAACATTCCTCTTCCCTCCCTAATGTTAATACCCCTATATATTATTATATAGAGCCAAGCAGATTCCCCACGGAGCTTCTTTGGCCAGGCTAAAACAAGCCAAGCTCTTTGAGAGTCTCCTTTTTTCATAAGGCAGGTTTTCCATTCCTCGGATCCAATCCTAGTAGCCCATCTCTGAACCTGTTCCAGTTTGAATTCATCCTCTTAAAACATGGCACACCAGAACTGCAACACAAATTCACAGGTGGCGTCACCGAGCGCCTTATATAACGGTACTAACACTCCTTATTCCTTGCTGAGAAAATACAGAATTCGTTCCTGATGCATCCAACACTGCATTTGCTTTTTTAAGCGGCCAATATCACTAGTTGGTGGCTCTATAGTCATCACTGCTATCAACCAATACCCCAAGGTCCTTCTCCTCCTCTGCTCGGCTTCCAACTGATGCAATCCCACAACGTAATCTAAAATTCTTATTATTAATCCCTAAGTGATGAGCCTGCACTTTTCACTAGTATATTTCATCCCTTTACTATTCTTCCAGTTTTACAAGGTGGTTCAGACTTCCTGAATAGGTATCTCCCGCGTCCCTCTCTCCTGGTTTACGCTCAAATGACCCCGTTTGTGTTCATCTCTGCAGAACTTTTATTTAGCACATTTCCCATGCTCTTGTGTGCCAAGTCAGTTAGATAAAAAAACGGTTAAAATAAGATCGTCCCAAAAACCGATCCTTGAGGGTACTCCACTAAGTAAGACCTCCTTCCAGCTGACAGTTCACCCTTCATGTTATCGACCCTGGAGTCTCAACCCTTTAACCAGATTTCCTTACCACTTACAACTTCCACTATTCTCTTCCCATCTTTTCCCATTTAACTAACAGTTTCCCATGCGTACTCGTGTCTAAACGCCTTACTGAAATTGAGGTAAATTAGATTCTACCGCATTTCCTTTGTCTACAGAATCCTCTACCTTCTGCAAAGAAGGGTAGATTCAGGTTGTTGGTTAGGCACAATCTAACCTTTAGTATAATCTATGTTGCAATTCGTACCCCAGTATACCATTGACCTCAATGTCCTTTAACGCTTTCTCCCTTAAAATTTTTTCCAAGACCTTACAATACTACAGACTTCAAAGCAAACAGGCCTATAATTACACGCGATCACTTTTATCCTTTCCTTAAAAAATAGGAACTACGTTAGCAATTCTCCAGTCGTACGGTACAACCCCCGAGTTTACCGATTGCTTAAAAATTCTCGCTAACGGGCTCGCAATTTCACGCGCCAGTTCCTTTAATATCCTCGGATGGAGATTGTCCGGGCCCTCCGATTTTGTCAGTTGTCCTAGCACTGTCATTTGTGGAACACTGGTTGATGGTCATCTGGTGCTGCCTTTCCTCTTTGTTTCCAGCTGCTAAATTGCAGTAAAGACAGCTAAAAATGCATAAAATACTTCCTTGTGTTTTGTTATCAGCAGTTGCTGTAGTTTCCATGTGAATGTTATATGATCACAAAATGTAGGGAAGGTGGTTGCTAGATTTGAAAATTGGATGAAAGATTGTTTGCATGATTGTGAATAGGAGAGAGAGTCTCACAGATAACAATCTTCCTCTGTTAAGATGTGATCCCTACTGAGTAAAGGCAAGGAATCCTGTGTTAGGTGAGCAAACACCTGGTTTCTTTTGTAACATCTTTTCATTTCTAGACATTGGTTGTTGAGACTGTACAGTATGTTCAGGTTTAGATGCGTGAGAGAGAGACACATACAGTGTATGATGGTTTAGTATAAAATATGTCTTGGGGTATGTTTGGTAATCACTCATGAATTATGCTAGTCATCCTTAATGAGTGTTAATAAAACATTTATGTCATGTTTGTAACAGACAAGCTATCTCCACCTGTAAATTCAGGTGCCTTAGTTAACGTGTGCCCATCTGTACAGGTCTCTAAAGGAGTGAAAAATGACTTTATTTCTAAAATAGATTTTCTATACATAAAACTATCAGAATGTTAAAATAGGATATCTTTCAGCCTTTGAAGAACAGAAGCAAGTGCTCCATGTGTGTGCCTTTACAAACCTGAAAACTTGCCCCTTCAAATGGTATAAGCCTCCAATTTCTAGTCCTCCAAGATAACAAGATATTGCAGCTGAAACATGTTACTGATGCAAGGCAGAATGGTTGGTCTCTTATGCTATGGGCTGTTACAATTTTGTAGGGAAATTTAAAAAAGGTAGGGAAAGAAGAAACACTTATTTTGCAAGTTGACTTAAAATTAAAATTACTGTTGTTTGAAGCCATTCTTGGATTTGGAATGTTAGAACAAGTCCAGGGGAGATGGGATAATGGAAAAGCTGGAAGTTAGGCAGTCAGAGGAGTAAGATAAATGTACTTTGTCACATCCATTTCCACATCCATTGTATATTCTCAGCCTGCCAAACCTATAGTCTATATATATGTTTGGTGTTCATGTAGTGCATAATTTCTATTTTCTGTGTTAGTGTGTAATAAGCATAGATTGACAAAATTGAGCTACATGGGAGTATTTATTCTTGCACTCGTCTCTACATGCAATCGTAATGTAATGTTCTGACATCTAGCTATGAACCAGAATACATAGCTATGAACCAGAATACCTTAAAGGTAAACAATGCTACTTGCATCATAGTTTGTAAGGGACGGAAAAGAAAGCAGCTGTACTATGACAAATTGTACAACACGCTTGTTTCCTCTGTTGTCTTTCCTTCCTCTGTCCTCAGACAGACAGGATGAATTTGTGAGGGATGACACACAATGTTGGGGAGTGGAACAAACTGTTTTTTCCATTGTTTTTTATGATGAATATCCTACACTCTTATGTTTTTTGTTTCTTTTAGTTTATTTCAGAATTTTCCATTTATGCCAAGCTTGAGAAGCAGTGTTCCTGTCCATGGATTACACACTCTTTACGTCCACCTAGTTAAGTCCCTACTGTGCATGGAGTATAGTGCTAGAGACCAATCCTGCAGCCCATATTCAAAATAGGTATCTCTTACTTAGGCAAGTAGTCTTATTGACTACCTGGAAAGCTAACTCAATTTTGTTGTTTGTTTGTTTGTTTATTTTATTCCAGTGGGACTACATGAGTAAGGGTTACGGGTCTGTGAGCGGGCTGCAGAAATGGCACCTAATTAGTCAGAATTAATAAAATCTAATTAATCCACTGAAAGTTGATTGTGTCTGAATAGGGTCAAGTAAAATTGATATATAAATGTGCTCTCAAAGCCAGTTTACAGTAGAAGATAAAGACTTTATCTTACTCAAATCAGACGAGACCAGTGGTTCTCAAACTGTGGATCGGAACCCCATTTTAATGGGTTCACAGGGCTGGCTTAGACTTACTGGGGCCAGGAGCCAAAGGCAAAGCCCTATCCCCACTCTCTGAGGTCAAAGCCTGAGGACTTCAGCCGTGGGCAGTGGTGCTGAGATTATAGGCCCCTTGCCTGGGGCTGAAGCCCCTGGGCTTCAGTTCCACTCCCGCTCTCCCCCTCAACATTCCCCCGGGCACAGGGGCTTTGCCCCCCACCCACCTGTGGTGGCAGGGCTTGGGCAGGCTCATGCTTCGGTCCTGCCTCCTGGGGTTGTGGAATAATTTTTTTTGTCAGAATGGGGTTAGAGTGCAGTGAAGTTTGAGAACCCCTGGGCTAGACAAATCCTATGAAGAGGCTTATCTGCAGACCAAATGGGTCTTTTGGATGAGCAAATATTGAATGTTCACTATTTTCTGGGATACATTATTAAAAATGGCATGGATTAAGAGTTCAAAATTTTATATCTCCATAGCAAGAAACTTGCAGATACCACTGTGGGGGTATTTTGCAAAAAATTTCTAGCAGTGTATATTGTGTATTACCTTAGATTTCCTTACATTAAAAACATGTTTTCCATGGCTCAAAGTTGGGATGTTTTTCTTCCCTCCTGGAAGGCCATTGGTTGTATTCTTCCCTTGTTAATGAGTCTCTTTCTCCCTCTTCCCTGCTTTGGGCAGGAGTCAGTGGGAAGGGCAGGAAAGAATGATTATGATAACAAGAGGAAACAGGAACAATAATGCTCTCATTTTCAATGTTTTATTATTGTTTAAATGTAAAACATTGTTTCAGTTAAATACTGACCTGTGTATTGGCAGGTACACACACATGCTTTAATGAATTCAGGCTTTGTTTGGAGAGCTGTGACCTTTTTATCCCTGTTCTGGATCAGAGCTGCTGCATTGCACACACTGTGGATCACTGAAACTTCACTCTGATACAGTTGACAGCACGGGCAGAGGCCGTTTACACTGGCAGTGGCCGTACAGAAGAATGGTGTCCCCTTTGGACATTCTTCTTGTTTTTATGACTAAAAAATGAGTTATCCCTTTAAAAATGAAAAAGATAGCCATGATATAGTTACAAACGTCATTAAATGGGCTTTTGTGGTAAAATGTGTAGCTGATGGAAAGGATATTTATAAATGAAGAACAGAGATCTGGATCAATTATTACCTGTCTCTTATGACGTAACTTTCTTTAAAGCCGTGATTTATTCATTTATTTTAAATCACTGATACCTTGTGAATAGTCATCATAAATGCTTAGGATCAAATGCAAAACAGGATTAAGAAACTAAAAGACTCATCAATTATACAACTGCAATCACATAGTGTGATTAACCTATTTGGTAGTGGTGGTTTTTTGCTTGCTCATGTGGCTGTGAAATTACAAATTCATGTGATTTGAAATGATGTCCTGTTATGTAATAGTTCTTTTTAAAAATAATAATAGGAGAGAGAAAAAGGAAAAAGAAACAAACAAACAAAAAACCCTTCTGAAATCCATTTAGTGATGTTGAAGTGAGTCAGTAGCATTTTTCACTTCTCTTCTGGCAACTAGCTTTGCAATTTCCTATTTGACCTCATGGAATGTTTTTATTTATGTATCCTGTTAGTTCTAAATGTTCCACGTTTGGGTAAAACCTGAACTACAAACATTTTTTTATTGTATTAAAAGGCTTGTGTATTGAACGCAGGTGTTCATGCTCTGTAATAATTGGCAGTTTATGGAGAGACACCAGCTGTACTGATCCACAGGGGAGATATTACAACTATTCACACATTGCATATATTGTAGGAAATTTAGAATTCCTGTAATTGTCAGAAATCTTGTATTTCCAAGTTCATAAGTGCTCCCATAGAAAATATTCAGGAACCCTCTGATAGTGAAGCCATTTTTATTTCAGAAACAGCGTATCTCTTATTATTGTGCTTTCTTGCAGCATTAATTGACATTTTGTTCAGTTAAGCATAGGAAAAAAAACCAACAATAAAATATTTGTCTCTGTTTGCATTGCTCATTTATTTTAAACTGCTACCACATATTTTTGTAAGCTGTATCAGTTAAATTCTATTACATCCAATATTTATTTTAATACAGTAAAATTTATAGTATCAAAAGCAAGTTTGGAAATAGAGGTAGAAAGAACAAAATGGGAGTAAATCTTGAAAGAAACCAACTGAAGGGGAAGGAAAGCTAAGGTGCTTTTGAGCGGCATAGTGTCAGGTATCACTTCACAGGAAAAGAAGTTGATAGTCCCTCTCCATATGGAATGGTGGGATCGCATATAGAAGAGTGTTTAGTTTTGAGTACTAATACTTCTTAGCATATGCGCAGCATGCCTTGGGTAGCATATGACCAGGATTCATCACCAAATTTAGATCATTGGCTTTCTTGGCCTGGGCCAGTTACCAATGGGGGGAGTGGGATGTGAAGCCTGATCCATGTCCCCCTGGGTGCTTCTGTACCCAGAAAGATATTAATAAATCAGAAAAGGGGGGAAAACAGAGCTTCTGAGGGCCTGAGTTATTGGGAAAGACAGTAGGAATTTTGTATGAATGGTTTGGCTAAACAGAGGGGCAGCAGGGAAAATGTAAGGGTTTGTTTGAATGGAATGAACTCGGTAGAGGGAGAGGCATTATTCATAGTAGTTCAAGCAGGGACGGCTCTGTTTTTTGCCACCCCAAGCACGGCAGTCAGGGAGCCTTCAGTGGTGTTTCTGCGGGAGGTCCGCCAGTCCTGCAGATTCGGTGGCGATTCTGCGGGTGATCTGCTGGTCCTGTGGCGTCGGCTTATCTGCCACTGAATTGCTGCCGAATCCATGGGACCGGCAGACCTCCTGCAGAAATGCCGCCGAAGGCTCCCTGACTGCTGCCCTAATGATGACTGGCAGGCCGGCTCCCCACCCCCTGGCTTGCCGCCCTAGGCACACGCTTGCTGCACTGGTGCCTGGAGCCACCCCTGAGTTCAAGACAATACGAAGAATAATTTGGAAAATGGGTTGAACATGAAGAAAAACCTCTTTTATGCTGAAGTTTTTTTAGACAGTGAAAGCAGCAAAAATCTCATCACTTCAAATCCTATTAAAGTAGATTAGTCAAAGAGAGCGCTTGGGGCCCAGTTCTGCATTGGCAGGAGACTGGACAAGACTGCCAGTCTTACATTAATTGGTGGTTCCTGTTCTAGATATTTGTATTTTTTTCCTCATAAAAAAGTGCCTATAAAAATGACCTCAACTAATTTTTCTTGTCACCTCTCCTATCCGCCCTATAATGGTTTTCCTGGGAATTATGGCTATTTCATTTTCTCTCTTGAAGCTGATCTGTTCTATGTGTATATGTGGTCATAAAATCCTCTTTCCCCTTCATCAGAAATATCTGTTGTGTTCTTTGAACTAGCCAGAGCTTGATGTTGGGACATTCTGTTTAAAGATCATTTCCTTGCCAATGCTTCAATCCTTTGTGTGTGTATGTGTGTTGTACGTTCTGTATTTGTGGGAAACAGGATGAAGTCAACATGTGTTTGTTTTCTTTGTAGGTTTGTGTGCTTTGCGGAGAGCACTGGGAGAACAAGCTAACCTGTTAGACAGTGAGGTGGCTGGGTCAGTGATGATTACTCTCAATGACTTCCTGCAGGGGATGAATGATGTCAGGCCCAGCGCCATGAGGGAGGTGGCTATTGATGTGCCAAAAGTAAGTCATGTTCCACAGAACACTGGAAACATTGTTAAAGCTAAATGCTGTAAAGTCATAGTGAGACTTCAAAGAGCCCTGTCTGCAAAGGTTCATTTTAGAAAACAGAGGTCTCTAATAAATGTTATGCATCATTATTTTTTTTTGACATGTCAGATTTTTCTGTTGTTGTTGTTGGCATTTGTTGTTCAGCATGAAAAGTAGACACTGCAGGAAGACCTGTGTCTCCTGTTGACTGTATGCTCTGTTCTCAAGATCTGAATAGGTTAATTGATTAAAAGCCTAAAAATGCAAGCTTAAAACAGGCACTGAATAGATCTGTACTTCGGAACCGCTAGTATTCCAGCAACCAGTTCAGTTAGAAACAAAGCATTGACATTTGCCACCAAAATATATTGAAACAAGGTTATGAAAAGGTTTGTGTGGTTGTATGAAGCATAGCTGATAAATTGTCTAGGTCAACAAGATATGAATCACTGAAAGCATAGGGACAAATTCTGCCGACAATCATACTTCTGCAAGCTCATTGGCTTCAGCGAGATTGCAGAGGTTTAATTAAGAGAAGAATTTGACCTCCTGTGTCAGTCCTTACTGGTCAGCAGTGATCACTTCCAAAGTGATCTCTTTGCCGGCACAATTGTGTGTGAATATGCTACTCGTTCATCTGAAAAATTAGTTATTTTGGAAAAGATATATACATTTACCACCTTCTATCACAAATTTTTCAACTTATGTTGAAAAGAGAAGCTCCTTGGCCTTGAAAGGCTTACAGTCTGCTGAGATAACCAGATAAGTCTATTGCACAATGTTCTAATAAGCCCTGTGTTATTTGAGACAAACATATATGCCTAAAAAAACCAAAACAAAATGCCCCAAACCAAATTACTTAACTCTAATAATCAAAATATTTGTAGGTAGTAACTTGTCCACTTGCTTCTAGGGGAAGGTGCTGTGTTAATGGACAGATAAACAGAAGGGGTGTGTATCCTACATTTCTATCTTATTAATATTGGCAAAATAAATATTTGTGCCTATATTAAGAAAATTCCAAGTCAACAAATAATAAACTAGAAGAGTTATTAAGCATAATTTCACAAAGATGAATCAACAGGGAATTCAATCACATGGTAGGTGGTTATTCGCAAATAGGTACACTTCATTTAGTAGCCTATTTGTGTATTTTGCACTCTGGGCCAAACCTGTCTTTGTTATGCTATTGAAGTCAGTGGAATTACTCTGGATTTATACTAGAGATATTCAGGATTAATACGTCTGAAATTTAAGAGTAGAATCTGGCCCTATCTATTTCACTTACATATACTTAAATAGCTCCTGTTACCATACTAATATCTGAATGCCTCAGACTGTATTTATCTTCATAATACTGTGCAGTCAGGAGATACTATCATCCACATTTTATAGCTGGATAACTGAAGCACAGAGACAGAGTAAATGATGTGCCCAGGGTCACACAGGAAGTCAGTAGCATAACAGGGAATTGAACCCAGGTCTCCTGTGTCCCAACCTAGTGGCCAACAGCTAGAGTCTAAATTGTTGTTCTTCTCAGTGCCTTTCTTCTTATGTCTCAGTCCCTTTTTCCACAACCTTAGTAATCAGATTGCTATTTAAAAACATTTCTTTATTGAAATGAGTACACACAAAGTGTTGTCCACTAGCAGGAGTTGGGCTTTTACAGATGTAGGCCTCATTCTGTCCAGACTTAAGCACATGCTTAACTTCATTTGACTTTATTGAGACTCCTTGTGCATGCAATATTTTGTAATACTTTTGAAACTTAGGTTCTGATTTTTAGCTAGATCTCAATCTAATATTGCAAGCATAGTCTTGCTCTTGTGATTAAAGAGGATGAAAAATTGCATGTCCAATTAATTGCACTTGCACTTGCACCTGTTTGGATGCTTAAGTACTTGCCTGTGAGTGCAAACCAGGTAGTTTAGCAGCTAAATGGATACCCCCTCACAGAATCATTTGGGGCCCATGATCCTGTGCCAGCAATATTATAGACTATTTATGCCCTAGCATACTTCACTGTTTGGGGTCATGATGTATGATTGTCCAGTCTTGGAACATCTGTTGGGAAACATGGAATTATTTGCTTGTCACAAGAACTGGAACCAACATTAGTTATAAATACAATAATAAGTTCTTCTTTTTATTCCCTCTTCACCTCCTTTCAATACAATATTTACAGTTCATGGACTTGGGCCATTTTTCCATCCAGCACTTTATTAGCTGGCTCGAGGCCACGGTGCACTGTGATATGTTACTTATGTGCTCTGCAGTAATTTACACCAGTGGAAAGTGCTTTCTTGCACTAAGCTTATTACGTTCGTATCATATTGTAAAAATTATGGCTTAAACAAAAAACCCCTAACGGAAACCAAATTGGCTTAATGAGAAGTAGTTGATTCCTGCAATTGGAGTCCTGTAACTTCAGTTCTCTTTTTTCTGGCTAGTGCACATGCTAATGTTGCAGCATGTTTGGTTATCAGAGAGTGATTAATCTTCAGATATTTTCACCTGCTTATTTCTGTGAGGATAGGCTCCTTCTTAACCTCGCCCCCCCCCCCCCCCCAAAAAAAAGTCTATATGTGTAGACAGGTATTCATGTGTGTTACTTTTTTGGTAAATAAGAGATTAAATTCATTTTTTTGAGAAGTGTTTCAAAGTTTGACTTTAAATCTGTTTTGTCATCTAAAAACCCGTGGCTAAAAATACATTAAAGCATGATATAAATGACCAACCACAGGAAACTTTCCAGTAGGAGACAGTAGCTTGGGTATGAACTGTATTACTTTATTAACTGTTCATTTTTGGGGGTGGGGTGGGGGGAAAAGATATATTATTACAAGGGTCAAATACGTGCATTGATGCAACTTTTGGGCTATACAGTAAGTTAGCAGTAAAATCAAATACAGCCTTAAGAAAACTGAGAGATACCTTCATTATGTTAACTTAATATTTTTCAGTTTAAAATTGGCTGTTTTCCACCTTAGGGCTGTTTAAAGTAGCCCTATGTAAAGCAAATGAGAAAAGACAAAGCAAAGATGGGGTATCATGCCATATTTTAAACCATGAATAAAGGCAATTTGATAAAAGGCTCATTCTTGCTTTGGTTATGTGCTGATACCATTCTCTCTTTGCTACCCTTGTATTTTCCTGAAAGTGTAACATCCTCTCTCCACCACTGAAGATAAATAATTCTGTGTTTTAGCATGAAATCTGCAGAGAAGTTTGTCAAAATATGCAGGATCTGCACCATTTTGAGCAGGGCAGTGAGTGGGAGGTTTTTATTGTCCTAAATAGCTCTAAATTTTTTAATCTTAAATTTCAGAGAGAATTGTAGGAGGGTCATTATATGAGGTATTCTATTAAACTGAGTTTCTCTGGCTGTGCCTGTGCCATTTTACTTGTTGCACGGTATATAACACATTTACCTTAACTTGTAGGAGCAGTATCAATCAGCTACATTATTTGAATGATGAAGGCTATCGGATGCAATACTTAGGTTTTTTTTTTACTCAAAACATACTCAATTTATTGATGGGGACAGCAGTTAGATTAAGTGAGTTTGGAGAGGGACTTAATGGATAGTGAGCTTGTTTGGAGGACAGAAGAGAAAAGGCTTGTCCAGGTGTAGAGGTGACACATTACAGTCCACTTCCTGGTGTACTATATATTTGCATTCTCTTGGCACTCCATGTATGCAGTGAGTGCTACGCAGTGTGTTTGTGAGTGGGGAGAATGCAAAATGTTTGTATGACTGCAAGAATCTGTTGAGTGTCCTGTACTCCTTCATTTTAATGGAACGTCTCTTGAACTTCATTACATGTAGCCTCTTTGGAAGACAGCTCTTGTGTGTCAGGGATTTTGGAGACCGGGGTTGCATGTTATACATCAGGAAGTTAGTTCTGCGCTTCAGTGGTTTGGGGAGTTCTGCTATAGTAGCCATTCCTCCCTCTTCTATGGGTTTTTTAGAATTCTCTGAGGGTTTTCCCTGCCTGTTTTTTGTCCTGTTGTAATTCAGCACACTGAGACTTACACCTTCCTTGCCAAAAAGTTCTGGATGAGATGTCCTTTGGTGCATGTCTGCTTTGTTTCTTTATTACTACTGCATCATAACTCTCTATGGAGTTACTGTTCTGCATCACGTTCTCAGCCCTGTTGACTTAGAGTTAAATATGTAGTGCCAGGAATGAAACCTAGGTGTCCTATATTGCACAGGAGTGCACTATCACTATCCCTCTGAGCTTACTCCTGAGGGAATTCTGTGCCAAAAAATTAAGTGAGTTAGGGTGAGGCCCAATCAGATTTTGAAAAGTTTCTGGTAATAAAAAATAGCAAATGGAGCAGTCTCAATGTCATAGACTCTGGTTGATCACAGCCTGCATTATAGAAATTCTAGGTAAACAAGTTAGCTAAACATTTAACCCCGCATGCTTTGTTCGTATCAAAACTCATGATACTCCTCTTTCTTCCTACCTACGTACCTTACAGTGCAGTTTCGAGGAATCAAACAGTAGCTTTCCTTCCTAGCACGAGGTTCCAAAAGGGAGCTTATCTAGAGTGAGTCTTCAGGTTTTTCCACATCTGTGTTTCTCAAAGGCCCCCCTTTACCTCTCTGATTTCTCCTTTTTCATGTGCACCTTGTCTTGATGGTAAATGGCATACCGCAGTGGAACAGACGCAGCAGGTTTGAAGAGTTATTTCAACAGTGGTTCAGGGTACTTTTGTCATAAGTGTCTTTTCTCTCAATTTTTGTAGATGTGCAAGGTACCACAAAACTCATTTTGCTTGTTGCTTCTAAAAACTTTAGTAAATTCCTGATAACGTATTCCACTGTACAGGTTTATTTCCTCTGTGTGACACGTATAGTTTCTCTTACAATCTCCTGTGTCCAGCTCTCTCCACTAAAAGAGAACATGTTCCACTGGAACATTACTGCTGGAACAACCAGTCCATCTTTTACATATGTGAATTAATATAATAATAAAATAATATGGTTTTGAAAATTAAGGCAGTCTATTTGTCTCTTCTCCTTCCCTGGGAAAAGTATACTGCTGTTACTATTCTGTTATCAAGTTAATTTGTAAATTTATAAATTTTGTTTCATGTAATGGATATGGCTTTTAAGAAAAGTGTTTTCCAGCAGTGTTAAGCAGCTACAGAAAATGTCTTTCCTGTCTCTTTACTAAAACATTGTACTGTAGACTATTTTTTATTTATTTCTGTTAAAGTTAAGGAGACATACTAAGACCTGGTCTTAAGAATTTGTATCTTTGCTTCATGCAAACTAAGACTCTGTAAATATGTCAGACTCTTATTGCATGGCAATCAATTCCTCAAAATTTCTCAAGTTACTATTTTCTGCTTCATTCACTATCTTCAGTAACAGTTATTCCCCCTGCTCCCTCCCAAAATAAGAAGCAACAACACTCACAACTATGTGTAGCTGCGCGAGCCCATTTACTACTATTTAGCTAATGTTTGTCCATTCAGGCCTGTTTGTATGATGGAAAAAATTCAAAAATGCTCTTTCACAGTACTGGTCTGAAATAGCACATTAGAAATAAGTTTTAGCACTGGCAGGTAGCAAAATTTGGGGTAAGGCAAGTTAACAAAATTGGAAGTCTGCTTTGGTGGTTCATAAGCCCTAACCACTCATTTCTCAAATACTAGATTCCTTAGAGTCAGAAACAGCAATCCTCTCTTTTCTCTGATTTGATATTTCTCTTAACTATTTTATCCACAGCAAAATTCTGTCATGAGCTAGTTCATCTGTACTCTTCTGAGTGACGGTTGTTGTCAGTTGTGTGTATTTTTATGCTTCCTTACTCAACCACAGTACTTGTTGATTCAAACAATAGAAGCAGTTGATGATTAAAAATAAAAATTTAAAAATAGAATTTTTTTAGGGCTCCTGTAACATTTTCCAGTGGATGTTCTTAGCATGACAGTCTACATGATCTGGTGGCAGCAGCTCCTCAACTTCTTGCTTTTCCAGTTAGCATTTTCAGCTCAGCTCACTTTTTAGTGGATGTCCTGTGTGTGGATATTCTTTGTTTTTTCAGACATGTATTATTTTGTCATATATTAAAATAAGACAGCCAAATAGACAATTTTATTTTATTTGGAATTTGTTCTAGGTTTGCTTATTCCTCGTAAGCACCCTGCTGATGTTCTCAGGCTACATTGCTTTACCCAGAAGTAACATTACATTTTTAGTTTCCAGTATTGAGATATCAGACAAATAGCTCTAGGAAGGCGATATAATTGAGTGAGATCACCTGATTACAGTAGCCTGGGAGGGGGACAGTTTTCTAGGTCAGGAATATATATGCTAGGTCCTCCACCACCCCAATGAATTAATCTCTTTCCCCAGCACCCCCAGTCAGCCACCTCTTTCTCCCCAGTCCTTGTTCTTTCTGCTTCCCCATCCTTGTGTCTACTTCCATCAAGCACAGATGAATCTTAAGAAGGGAATCCTGATTTTATAGCCAGTAAATCTGTTGCCTGTCTTTGAAGACTACCTATTTTAGGAGAACGTCATCTCAAAACATAAGGTCATCTGAGTCAATTGTCTCTTATTGTGGAGACTTGATATATTTAATATCTAAATAAGAGTAGAATGAATGCTGAACCAAAAAAATAAGGGGGCGTAATGGCAGACCACTTATTGCAAACATAGAAAATACAAAGAATTATCTAGGGTGGGGGAAATTATCAGTCGTCTTCACAAGTCTTTAAGAAAAGGTAGGGCTTATTTTACTCACCATTTTGAATAGCCTCCATTATATTTAGTAGCATACATTTCTTGGTGTCTGTGCTTTTACTCATGGTGCACCTGCCTCACATCTTTAGCAGAGGAACTCCAACTGCAGTTACTCCCTACATTTTAATCTTTAATATGTAAATAGTCATCCCGTATGTTTAACATACTAGTTTAAATCTCCAGTGCACAGGTCCAGGGTGGAATAAATATGGTTGCAAAGTGATTTAAACCATTTCAATCCTTCAAACACTTATGCATGGTAGTAGTCCCTACTACGTGACTACTTGCACCTTGTATAAATTTTTTTAGTGTGCTAGATGGAAATAATAATTTCTTACATTTATATAGAATTTTGCCCTAGAAGGATACCAAAGTACTTTACAAATGATATATAAATGCCACACAACAGGAATTGAAATGATGAGAATTATCTAATGATCCTGCAGAGTTTACAGATTATGTGGGTGGTAGTATTAAATTATTCATCTTTGAAATAGATGCTCAATATAAAAAAATTTATTCCCCCCCCTTTCATTATGTAAATCATCATTTTCTCTTTTTTTAATTTACTGATAATTTATGAGATGCTGCTTGTTTAATTTAAAAGGCTTTAAAACTTACTGTGCTTTTTAAAAACTTCATGAAATAAACCTATTGAAAAGGAGATATAGGCCATGGTTCTATACAACCCTCCATTCTGTGCTAATGTGTGGATTCGCAAAATATTCTGCTTTGTAGGTAGTCTGGTCAGACATAGGAGGACTGGAAACTGTCAAATTGAAATTGAAGCAGGCGGTGGAATGGCCCCTCAAGCATCCTGAATCCTTCATCCGAATGGGGATTCAGCCACCCAAAGGAGTACTACTTTATGGACCTCCTGGATGCTCAAAAACAATGATAGCAAAAGCTTTGGCCAATGAAAGTGGCCTAAACTTCTTGGCGGTGAAGGTAGGTCATTTATTTTTTATTTTTTCTTAATCCCAGGATAGCGCATGGCTTCAGACAATACAAATGTTTTGTGTTTTGGACCAACTTTCTGCTGCGCAGCTTCTCTCCATGTTCATTACTCATGGGCTAGTGCCTTCCGGCTGTGGAATTCGGAGGCAGTCCAATGTTGTTGCTGGAGCTCCAGGACTGGGCTCCACAGTTGGCTTCAGCTTAGGCAGACACCAGATTTTCTGCTTCCAACGGTGGAACAAGTTGTCAGTTTGGTTTCTCCCGGCCATTTAGTTTGTTTATTTTTTATTCATTTTTGTGCAGTTCTGATTTATAATCTTCCCGGCATTGGGTAAATAGCAGCAAGATAGTTTCAGTCACCTGGATCTGCTGTTGTAGTGCCCTTTTCTAGACCCCTGTGCTCCCACTCAGGCATGGCAGAGCTGTCCTGCAAACACCTGGCTAAATCTAAGCAGACTTCCTTACATGAGGCAGCACTTTCCAGGCGCAATAGAGGATGAATGATGCCCTCCTTTTGCCAGCCAGCCAAACTTTGTGCTGTTAGGGCATGAGGCTCAGAGTCAGACTGGGATTTTGGCAGACCTATTCTGCCCCAAGGAGCTGTGACTCCAGTGCAGAAAAGCCCGATCAGGAGCTTCTGAGCTTTTGGGGAGAGAATCTAAGAATGAGGAGGAAGCTATCTGGCCAGCACAGGGCCCTCAATAGACTTAGGCTGGGGAGGAGAAGGAGCCTTGAAGGATCCAATGTCGTCCGCCCCCTGCCCTCAAGATACTGAAGTGGGTCCTCTGCTTCTCTAGGGAAGAAACAGGGCTCCTGCACAGCTCCTCATCCTTTCTTTATGAATTGGGTGGATTCTCATTATACTCTGTGATAAGTACTATAAAACCCAGAGACTCTCAAAAAGGCAAAAGTAAGTGTTGCCTTCACAAGACAGTAATTTAATATTGTTAATGAACGATTGAGGTGAAAATCAGAGGTGGAACCCCTTTTCCCTTAAGGGAGATTTTTCTGGGGCTTTCTCGTGTAAAGTCCCTTGCTCAGTGCTCTGGACCATGCTCACTACCCCTTCCGCACCCTCCAACATCTGTGAGTATGCAAAGAAGCCTCTGCAGCCCTGCATCAGGTTTCTCCCTAATGAAATTGTGCCTTTCTGGCTTTCAGCCCAAGGACCCTCGCTGTGCTAGGGAAAGAGGCTCAGATTTGAGGCAGCATCGGGAAGGAAATTATGCCTTCTAATCATCTACCATAAACTCTGCTCTGGCGGAGAAAGGGGCTCAGACTCTGCAAGGTGGGAAAGGGTCTTTCTCTCCACCGCTCCAAAGGCTGTCTTCACAATACTTAAAGCCTTGAGCACTTCAGGTAGCCTATGACCCTGAGGTTTCCACTGCCCACAAAGTTCCTCCACTGTAATTCCACAGAGGTACAACATCCCTGCCCTTGTTCACAATTATCCTGATTTACTGAGTCAAACCCTTAGTGGTACCAGGCTGTGCCTACAGTACGTACTTGGGTGCTAGCCATCCTGAGAGAGCAGGCACGCAGCCTTTCAGAGTCCTGGGGACATCTAGCAAGCTACTTCCAAAATTGAGATATGTGTTCCAGTACCCTTCCTCTGTTGTATGCTCCCCATGCCAAGGTGAGTAATGTATTATCTCCCCTTATAAACAGCCAGGAAAATAAGTACTGCACATGGAAATGAAGCCCTCTCCCTAATTCCCCCCCCCCCCACGTGCGTGCACACACACACACACTTCTTTACGGGACTTTTCCAGGACAGGGTATCATTCAGCAGCTTACCAAGGAACTCATTAATAAAATAATCTCCCTTTTCAAGCATTATTAGATATGTGTTTTCCCATTAGTGTCTCCTTTGAGGGCATCATGAGATCCAGATGAAGACATCTGATTAAACCAAATGTTAAAATGTTTATATAAAAGCAAAGAAATTTCATAAATTTGGGAACCTAAGGTTGGCTCCACCAGTCAAATATATAGTCACACCTTCAGAAAGGGACTTTCTTCCAAAAGACATCATAGACCAAAGCCTCAGCTATGGCTTTTCAGACCAAAGATTTTTCATACATTTCGTAAGTTTGCCTGCTTTGCGGAGGAAAAAGTGGCTCATTGTCAATAGACATGATCCTTGCTTGGAATGAGACATGTCGGGTTCTGTCTTGGTTAATCCTTTGATGTAATTTGTGACAAGCAATAGATTCGGAGTTGATGGCTACTAGAATGGCATCACTGATCTTAATCCGATATCTTGGAAATGCAGACTTTCAGGTGAGGAGTTATTGGAAGAAGCATTAGATAAATTAGCTGCTGAGATGGCACAGAGGTGTCAGCCATCACTGTCAAAGCCAGCATAGCAACCATTGGTTGCTACCAAGATCAAGGTATCCAGGAAAAGACTATTACTCTGACACAGGGGAAAAAATCTAGAGCAGAAGCTTCCAAGGAAATCTAGATGCATTTGCTTCCAGACCAACAAAATCCTCCATGTGACAAAGGCAGAGAGTGTTTGCATACACAAGCTCACAATTCCTGTACAAGACTCTCTCTTCTTTTTTTATCTGCCCTCTGCACCCTCTTAAGTGGCTGGTGGCAGTCACAGCCAGGCACAGACTGCACATTGTGCACCTTTACCCGTGAATGGACAACATGCCAATCAGTATCCTGTCCAGAGAAACAGACCCATTCAGAAATGAACAGTTGTTGGAAAGGATTCATAGCCACCAGTTCTTGGACATCAAGAGGAGCCTTTGATTCCAAAGCAGAGAATTGCTCAGCCAAAGGTAAAACAGACACATATCTGGCTGTAATTGTACCAAAATGATAAACATTTGCAAAGATTCAAAACTTCATTGTATCAGTCATTTCCTGAGGGGTCATCAGTAGCCAGTTATGGGTAGAATTCCTGGTGCTGCGCATTGACTTCCTCCACTGAGTGGGTTTCTCAAAATGTATCTGTGGAAGTTCCTTCTGAGGACATAGAATCATGTACTTGATGTAATGCTAAACCAGGTGGTGTTCTCAAATAACATCCAGTTCTCCTTTGTGGGCAGGTAAGTTCAAACAATATGCTGAAGGCCAACTTAACTTTCACTAGACCCTTACGTACTCACTATAGAAGCAAGCATGCTTGGGAGGCAAATTTCCAAAATCTCGTAGTACACATCCTGTTAGTTCATTTCAACTTCTCTATCAGGGTGTGGCTGGAAGAAAGAAAAGAGAAAAAAAAATATGGAGGGGGGGACCTGCAAACAGGAACACGGGATCATCATCTACTCCAGCATCTTGTTTCTGACAGTGACCAGTACCAGCTGCACCAATAGAAGGTGCAAGAAACCATGGTAGTGGGCAATTGATACTCGCAGAAATCGTCTCTTCCTAAGGTTGGCTTATGATTGAGGCCATAAGTGTTATATCCCTTCCAAAACCAGGGAATAACCAGAGGTCAAAGCTTCTCCTTGGCAGTGGAAATAACGTTCTTGGTAGAGAAGACTCTGCTATCTTTCAAGACAGTTTACACAAAGGATACAGGAAAGGAGGAGAGTTGGGGTCTTCCTCCTAGTCTGCACTATCCCAGAAGATGGCATTTTGGACATGCTAGATAGGCAGGGATCCCACATTGTGCCTGCAGAAAACCCCAGAGCTCTTCAAGCAAAAACTCCTTCATTCAGACTGGGCTGTATCCTGTTCATTTCATTCTTTCCAAAATGTCAAGGCTTTAGGGTCTCAAGCTTGCTGTGGCAAGATGTAAAAATCCTGCACCAGTTGGCATGGTAGGCTTCTGGGAAACTATTCACAGAAGTCCCTAGAGGCATTGGGGGAAAGTGTATGAGCCTCAACTGACAAAGATTAGCTAAGTTAGTTTCTATTCCTCTGCAAAGGCAACCTTTGGTATGAAGTATCAGAGGGGTACCTGTGTTAGTCTGGATCTGTAAAAGCAGCAGAGTCCTGTGGCACCTTATAGACTAACAGACGTATTGGAACATGAGCTTTTGTGGGTGAATACCCACTTGGTTCACCCACGAAAGCTCATGCTCCAAGACATCTGTTAGTCTATAAGGTGCTACGGGATTCTTTGCTGCTTTGGTGTGAAGATGCTTCTGGGTTGGTTCCCACATTACTCCTTAGTTTTTAAACCTCTTGCTTTATACGGGGGAGAGCTTCCATTCCTGCTTGTTCTACTATAATTAAACTCCACTTATCCTTTCCCTCCCTATTTCTGGGATTCGCTGCTTCCTATGAGTAATGAATAAGAGAGAAGCTGTGCAACAGAATAAGAAGTTTCTTACCTGAATGTTTTTTTCCTGTTAGCAACTTCTCTCTGATTTCAACCCACCATAATAGTCTGGTGAGATACCAGAATATAAATTTAAAATTTTCTCTGAAAGGAGACTTAAACATATATTGTCTTAAGGTTAATTTAATACATTACATTCAAGTGTCTTAATGCTGATAAAGTTCTACACTGTGGTCTGAGCTGAAGGGTGGAGCCTCATCCTGGAGCCTCCATCAACAACTTTGGAGCACCTCTGAATTCCACAGGTGGGGGGCACTGGCCCAGGGGTAATAAATTCAGAGAGAAGCTGCTAATAGAAAAAATCAGGTAAGAAATTTCTCAGTCCTTTATTATAGTTTGCTGTCCCTTATTGTTCCTGATCATCTTTCATGTATATAAATCTCAAGTAAGCTTTTTTCCTTTTATTGCTTGAAGAGTCAGAGGTTTATTTCGTCTGAGCCTCAATGGTCTGCAACACCTCACTTTAAAAAGACTGAGTTTTGAATCAAGTGGAAAAAAATAAAACTAAGTAAAAAATTGAAATGTTTAATGGACAGTGAGATATATTATAGTAGAGATCAAATGCCGTTTCTTCTTCTTTAAAATCCTAACTTTTTTTTTTAAGTTTTAAAATTCATACACAGTTAGTCTCTTCTCAGAACATTGCAAATGAAATGCTAAGCTTACTGGATAAAGTGTACCTATTTTTACAGGAATGGTACCCCATTTAAATGGACATATTGCTGCCTCCTCTCTTACTATCTCTTCCCATCTCCCTGAGATGTTCTTGAATGGTATGTGTCACACAAACTTTTTGAGGATGTTTGATGACAGGACTATGCCTCCATTACCATATCTCTATATGAGTCTTGCCACTGTCATTACTTCATCATATTTAGAAGGTGTGCAAAATAAATTGTACCTGCAATGTTCTCGCATAAGTGGCATGTTTTCACAGCACTAGGAACCACTATAAGTAAAATGATACTTTAGAAGGACTTTGCCATTTAATACTGTGGTAATAATTAACTAATAATTAATGTTATTTAATTCTGTGGTAATTGATTCATGTGAGAAGTATGGAAAAATGTATGAAAGGAAATCTTTGATAACTTTCCTGAATGCCAAGGTATGTTAACATAAAGAAGTAGCAGTGTGGTTCCAAGAGAGGCAAAGTTTACAGCCATAACAAAAATGCTGATGAAATCAGACAAAATGGAAGAAGAGAGAATCAAACTTTAAGAAACATATTTTTTGAAAAATACACCTACTTACAGCAGCCCATGTGGATAGTGTTGGTACTATAATCTTCTGATGACCATCTCATTGTCTGACCGTATTGTGCTCTCAACTCTTACATGGCTTCCTTCTCTGCCAATCCTTTTGATCATATTGTAAATGTAATTCTGCGCCCTGTCATCTCTCTGAGACTGAGGCCTTTGGGTTGCATCTGTTCCTGTGAATACCCATCCATTCACTCTGATGGCAGCTAGTCCTCTGTATTTACTTTACAATGAAGACATGTCCTGGTCCCAATCACAATAACAAGGAGAGTCTTGGAAATTTCTGCTCTTAGAAGACATGAGTCTTACTGTCTCCTCCAAAAAGACAAGGGAGCTCTTTGTGCTTCACACTCACTCATAAACAAGGTTAACTTTTCCTTCATACCTTACAAGAAAACATTTTCTTTCTTTTCACCAAAGCATCAGTGCCTGAACAAAAAAGCATGGCATGTGCTAGATGTGAGAAGAGCAGTTAAAATATTCCTTTTAGCACTTGCTTCCTCTGGGGCTAGTGTAGATATTCCGTTGCAGTGTGAAAAGTGGCTTGCAGTGGTGCGGCGTGCTCCATTTCAAACATGCATAAGCTGCACCAGTGTGAACCCCCCCCTTTTCCATTTTTTTTTTTTTTTTTTACATAAGACAGGGTGTCTACAGATTTCTACCAATGCAAAAATTCTTTGTGTAGACAAGCCCTAAGCAGAAGTGGTCAGCTTTGGAAAACATCTTTTTGTTTCCCTCCACTCTAAATTCATCAGCCTGAAACCATAATAAGCCTTCATATCTGGACAGATCAGGTAGTTGTATCCCTGAAACATATTCAGCCACAGATAAAGCTGACTCCAGAAGATATCAGAGCGCACTTAGCTGGTGGCATATTCACCTCAGGGGCAAAAATGGAACCAGCCACTACAGAGCAGATATGGTAAACCACCTCTTAGTCACCCATCAACACTTTTTAAAGCACCACAGACATGACTTTCCCTTCTCTGCAGAAGCACTTTTTGTCAGGAAAGTGCTCAAGCAGAGATCACCAAATTAATTATATGCCTTGATATGACTTATTTTAGGGAAGGGAGAATGTTTGAATTAATTTTTTTTTTACTTCCTTTCTGCTAACTGTGTCCCAAATGTCCCACCCTGGGAGAGACATCTGAGTCTAGAACAGAAAATTTGTTACCCGATAACTTCCTTTTTGAGACTGACATCTCCTCCAGTGTCCCCTGTTGGACAATAGTACTTTGTATATCTGTGCATGGGCCTCTTCAGTATACATAGCTAACACAGTTAAACAAGGTGTGTCTGATGGGGTACATAAACCCCCTACTGGAGAGCAAGGGGTTAAGGAACAGCTCTGGGTCCAGTTGTCCCTGCCCAGACACACCTGCAAAGCCTGCACAAGCTAGAGGAGAGGCTTTAAAAAGGGGAGCAGAGCAGTTCACAGGCAGTTAATGAAAGGGAGCAGACGGCTGCTCTGAACAAGAAGTGCTCCACAGGAGCTGATTGCCCGAGACCTGACAGCAAAGACCCCTGAGCAACCAGAAAGGAGAGGTATGTGACTGAGCGTGCAGGTCAGAAACTTGATGGGAGTAATCTACTCTGGGAAGCTGAAGGAGACTGGGGTAGAAAGTGGACCTCTCCGCCCTTAAAACCGCTCTACTGAAAGGGAGGACTGGAAACCCTTGGGATGTGGGTGCTGAAGGACAGGACTATGCTTCAATGGAAGAAGACCTGCCTTAGGAGAGGAGCTGCCTGCCTGACCACTTAGTGGCAGTGCTGACTGTGATTGTGCACCTAATACAGAATATTATTGCTTGTTATATTTAGTCTATTAAAAATAATGTATTGTTTCCATACATCTTTGGAAGTATTTGTGTGGCATGAGGATGGAAAGTTCATAGCCAGATACTGCAGCCATAAGGATAAGTCTGAGCTCCCTCTGTTAATATTGGAGAGAAGAGGCACCGTTCAAAGATATTTTCCTGGAGTAAGAGTTAAAGGAAATAATATGGTAACAAATTTTCCATTGCACTCTGTCTTCTTTTGTGATCTATTGTGAACTTCAAGGGTTCCTCTTAGGCTGTTTTTGACCCTCTGTGCACTTGCTCCTTGAGGTTTATATGAGCCCTTGAATAGCTGTGCCATTACCAGTGTCAGTAACCTTCCTTATTTTCTAGGGAGAAGCTTCCAACTGTTCTCATTTCCTTGAAGGTTTTTTCAGTGTTTCTGGAATCACTGGTGTGACCTTGTATAAGAAGCTGGGGAGGAAGGCAGCAGAGTCATACCTCTTCCCCCTCCCCCTCTGCCTCTCCTCCGCCCCCAGGGAGATTTACTTGAGTGTTTGAAGTTTAGTCTTGATTTATCAACTTGCTCTGTGGACTGGTTACTTATTACACTCTGCACTGTGTGCAGTTTGTCATTCCTTATTCATGCTCCTCTATTGCAGCCCAAGAGATCAACCAGTGTCCCTTAGAGGCCATGTCTACATTACAATATAAAGTCAACCTAACTTACATCAGCATACAGCTGCTGCAGTAATTATGTTGCTTGTGTGTATCTACACTTTGCTTCTTGTGCTGGCTGTGCACGTCCTTACCAGGGAGAACTTGTATCCGTTGTGTTGTCAACTGCCTTGTGTCAACCTACCGTTCTAGTGTAGACCAGACCAGACACTTTTGTTCATTTTTGTTACCGATGGAACAGAATAAATCACTGAAAGGTCATGGGGCCATAAGTATTCATAGGACACTGGGATATATAACTTTTGGCTCGTGTCTGCCCAGTGGCAGCTCTTTGTTGTGTGTGTCTGTCTCTGTGACGCCTGGTTTTAGAGGTCACCTAGTTTTCTCAAATTGAACGTGGAGAAGGTAAAACCCTTATTCGCTGGGTCTCATCTGTGCTTTGCCTTCATTTTCTATTTTGTTAGTTTCTTTGAATGGCTATGTATCTGTCCTGTTCTGACAGCTTATTTTTTTGAGGCACACATTAATCAGATGGTTAAGGCTTTATATGCTGCTCTAGGAACCTGTCTGTAGGAGGCCTGCAGTACTGTGTGTTGTGTTGAAAATATGAAGATAATTATTATACCTGGGTTTATGTTAAATCTTGATTTCTGTAGTTCTCCGACTTGGGGTGATGATGTAAATAAGAAGTGTCCCGTAAACATAAACAAACGTGTTTGTCTTAGCGATTGGCTGAACAAGAAGTAGGACTGAGTGGACTTGTAGGTTCTAAAGTTTTATGCTGTTTTGTTTTTGAGTGTAGTTATGGAACAAAGAAAAATATACATATGTAAATTGCACTTTCATGATAGACATTGCACTACAGTACTTGTATGAGGTGAACTGAAAAATACTATTTATCATTTTTAGTGCAAATATTTGTAATAAAAGGTAATATGAAGTGAGCAGTGTACACTTTATATTCTATGTTGTAATTGAAATCAATATATTTGGAAAATGTAGAAAAGCATCCAAAATATTTAATACATTTCAACTGGTATTCTATTGTTTAACAGTATGATTAAAACTGTGATTAATTTTTTGAGTTAATTGTGTGAGTTAACTGTGATTAATCGACAGCCCTAATTTTTTTATAAGTCAATAATGACAAAATAGTGCCTAAACTTCCAGAAAACTCCAGTCATTAAAAAAGTAAACAAGTTACAATTGTGCTCTGAAGTGAGAGACACAGAGTGTAGTAAGCAAAACTAGTTATAACAACAGTATTTTAAAAGTTGATAGGAAAAAGTGTGTGCACATTAGCAGTGAGCAAATTAGGAATGCAGATGGTGCAGAATATACATCTTAGTTATTATTTGTATTTAGTTAACCTGCCCAACTAGGGTGAACAATTCTGGTATAAAATGGTCATGACTCCTCTTTTTTTTTTTTAAGCTCTAGCTCTTCTTTTTCCAATCATCAGTGGTTACAAAAACATACACTGTACTCAGAGCTCTGACTTCATCTTGGCTTGTGCTGACTTCCTGTATCCCCCTGCAGATGCCTTTGTGCCTCTCTGCGTTTGACATGTGCTTAAGTTTAGTTTGTCATCTGGTCAGTTACGTCAAAATATTTTCCAACTGAAATTTCCTCTGTCTTTCTCCTTTGCTCTTGACTGCAGCAGTTAAAACAGATTAATGAGGTTTGGAAAGGCTGACTGCCTTACTTTATGAAGAACTGTCATTGAAGTTCTGGAAGAAGATCAGTTATCCTTCTGACAGGATTTTCAGCAGGTCCTTCATTAGTTGCCTTTCAGAGCAGAAGCATGAAATAAGAAAGTTCAGCAGCCATTATTAGCTGAGCAAAGGGTATTTAAAAGAAAAAAATTGCAGCAAGTCTTATGAAAAACTGTCGCAGACCCATTCATTAAAAATAGTAATAAACCCCCCACAAGATTTCAAACCTGCCTTACTTAATTAACAAATATTGAAACTAACACATGATCTCTGTCTGAAAACTATCTAATCTTTATATAAGGTTTTCCAAAGTAGTAACAATTTGAAACGTTTGAACTCAGAAGTGGAGGAAATGTAGTATACTCTTTTAATTAAAATGAAAGAGCAGAAGTAAAAGTAAAACATGTCTCCTGTTGTATTAATTTAGAGGGAATATATGGGCTAACGGTGTTAACAGACCCAGTTGCTTTCCAACACTGAACAGTTCTAAACAAGGTTTGGGATTTGGCATACAGAGGTTTCAGCCTGCTTAGTGCCATGGCAAATGTAACTGTTAAAAATTGTCTTAACCTTTTTATTAAAGATACAGAAAAGAAGAAAAACCAGTTAAAGCATTTGAAATGTTAAGTATTAAATAAGGCTTTCATTTTAACAACATCCTGTGTTCCATTTCCCCTTAGCTGGAGAGAGATTTTAGAAGGAAAAAAAAAAACTTTGTTTGACAGTCTCTTCGATGGTATCAACGATCATAAGAACTGTCCTTTTTAGGGAAAAATGTAGTAGTCAATTAAGATGGGCTGGGCTGGAGCTGTTGTTGTTGCTGTTGTTGTAAAAGTCTGATGCTGTTTCCTAGCAGACAAGAGGCAAATGCACACAAAAGGGAAGAGAAAACAACAGCAAAGATAGAAAATGAGGCTTCTGTCTCTGGTGTTCACTTTCACTTGCAATTTCGCAGCTGGAGAGAAACAGGCACAGCACATGGTCTTATCAGCCAATCCAAGACCTGGTAGACTTATACCAGAATCAGGCTGTTCAGGGCATTGCTTTTAGTTGCCTTTTTCTGGTCATGAGTTTACACACTTGTTGCAAAATTACAGTCTTAGCTGGCTAAGCCAGGCTTGTATTTCACAGAAAGAAAAAGGAGAGGGGCAGGAAAGAGAAGAAATAAGATGGGGAAGGAAAAGGAGACTTTGTGGGGGAAGAGGAGGAAACACTCACTCACTTCCAAGTGGTGATGGGGGTTGATATCCTCTCTCTGGCTTGGTCTGGTCAGGACATCTCTCAGGATTAGGATGAAGCTGGTCCAGGGTCCCAGGAGACAGTGGGGTTGGCAGCCATGATGTTGAAGCTTGCTCCTTCCCCTTCTTTCAGCAAGCCAGTGTAGCAGTAGCCTCTGTCTTTTGGTCTGTGTTTTGCATCAAAGTCTCTTTCATTGAGAACCCCAGAAGGGAGTGCTGGGCAGAATAGCGCATTCCCTAACCATTTTGTCCATGGTTAGGCCAAATTTCTGACACACCAATTTTGGCTGATTTAATTTTCAGCCTCTCAAAGCTCTTGTTTACCAGGCATGACCTTAGTTAACACAGTCCGGCCGCTTCAGTAGGCCTTTTTATTTGGATTAATTCTTTCTTTCTGTCTCCCTTCTTCAATTTTTCCCATCAGCGTTTATTATTATAGGTTATTGTGACATTTTATGAGCTTTCATTCACTTTTTACAGTTGAGCTGACAATTAGGGTAAATTTGTAGGCCCAATTATCACAGCACACATTTCCCTCCCCAAAATTTTGAACATGTAACATCAATCTAATGGAAAATGACTGACTAAAAATTAATCTTTTATCTTTGCTTCCATACCCTTTTGCTGTTACCTGTCAAACTCATTCTTACAGACACTTACTCACTCTAGGGAGTATACAGTGTGGGATTTTAAAATTAATAACTACTTAACACTTCATTGGTAGATTTAAAGCATTGAATAAAGGTGGGTAAGTCCTTATCCCTGTTTTGCGGAGTCATGTCTCATTTATAAACAAAAGTTGTATTGTTTTAGCTATACTGGTATAGTTAAAGTAGTACAATGCTCCCTAGCATGGGTGCAGTTAAACTGGTGTAAAGGTGCTTATACTGGTATAGCCTACTCCTGAACAGGATGGGGAATAAATTGCACGTTATAAGACGCATGTATACAGGTATAACTGTATCCACACTAGAAGTTGCACTAGTATAAGTGTGTTGGATAAAAAAATCACACCCCTTACTAAAATAGTTATTCTGGTACAAAGTCTGTATAGACCAGGCCTAAGTGACTTGTATTGCAGAGAGGAGAGATTTGAAATGAAGTATTAATTTTATTTTGAGTGATGGTTCCTATTGTATTCCACTGAGGATTATGTGCCATGCACTTGGAGCCAGACCTTTTCAAAGTTGTATTTCTCGGTGGTCTGCACATGCACTCTTGTATTGCCTTGTGGTTTCACCTGAGGCAGTAAAGAGCAGGGCAGCCTGACAGCATCTCCAGTTTCTTCTCACTGCCGCATGGTCCAAGTTGGCTTCTGCTGACCTCTCATTTTTAGTGACGTGTTTTCTAAAAATGAAAATACAAAACCTGTTCATGCTTTTGCTCATAGTTAGGATTTTATTATTTTTTGTTGTTCTTTTTAATTCCTAGCAATTTTTAAAATTAAAGATTTGGGATGCCGCTTTGGCTGTGTTTCCCGCCAAACAATCCTCTCTCTCTTCTGCCCCCCAGCTCCCGGGTCTGGGTATTGGATTATTCTGAAGACTCTGGAATTCAAAGTCTGTTCTTTCTGCTGTCGCTTATTTTTCATCAGCCACGAACACCAGTGCTGCTTGTACTCTTTGGGAGAAGCCCACATTGCCTCCAGATGCAGCATGTGTCTTTCTTTCCCTGCCTGTACATGCAAAGGCTGAGCTCTCTGCCTCAAGAAGCACCTCATGGAGGTAGCCAAAGGGCCAAAGTTGGATCCTGACTGAGGAACTCTCCCCTCCCCTTGCCTCGTGCATTGGCCTGAGCAATCCAAGAATGCTTGCCCTACTCAGAGCTTCTGTCTGAATGTGCTGGTACCAATCCTACAGACCCTGTGTCGAGGACAAGCCGTGAATCACGAAAGCATGCTCGTAAGCATGGCAGTAAGTCTTCCTCTAAATCCAAGAAGGATGCGACATTGTCCACAAGTTCTGGCTGTGGTGGAGCTATGCATGCCAAGTCATACAAGAGTGATAAGAGGCTGCACCGCTAACGGATCCGCTGATCCTGGTGCTGGATCCGTGTACTCCTCCTGCTTCAGCTCCACTGGCATCCTGTGAATTGTCAGTCCTGAGACAAGTGCCTTTACCGCTTCCAGTCGCATTAATAGACTAGATATCATTGACTTTGGGGAGATCGGAAATGCTCCCGGCCCTCATGAACTGTTTGCCTGGGAAGGAGTGAGGTCTCTGTGTGTTCCAGTGCACACACCTCTGTAGAGGGCTCCATCTCCCGCATTGCATCCACCTTCTGCTGGCTGTATCTTTCTAACTCATCCCGTTCTGATGGCTCTGTCGACATTGCCATTCTCACAAGACTCCAACTCCTTTGAATCTGAGGACCCGGACGTTTGGCACAATCCACCGCTTCTGTTCTGGAAACAGGTCTACCAGAGAGTTCCGATTACTCTGTGGCATTTTCCTCTCTTGCCTTACCCAAGAAGCTGATATCTGGCTCCTTGGGCACAAGTACAATAGCAGCAGGATCAACCGGGTCGGCCATTGTGGAGCTCATGGCCACAATATTCTCCTTTGGAATAGTCTCATTTGGCTCTGGAGAACTCTCCTGCTTCACCGCTCCACCCTTCATCAGATAGCCATTTGAAAATGGGGTTAGATGATGTGCCGATCAGCCCGGTTCTCATGGTACTGGCGGATCTGGAGAGATTCCTTTTGTCATCTCCAGACACAGCTTTCTCGTCATCACCTTCCAGATGACTATCATCAGTTTCAATAACTAAGGCTGCAAGTCTGTCTAGGAGGTCATGGAAGTCACTGATTCTGTGACTTTCTGTTACTTCTGCAGCAGCTAATGCTGTCTCTTGGGCTGCCTGAGCCAGGCAGCCCTTGGGCCAGCAGCAGCAGTTTGAATGTGTGGGAGGGGGCTCAGGACTAGGGGCAGGGGGCAATGGGAGCTGCAGCAGCTGGTACTTGTGGCGGGAGCAGCAGAGCTCCTGCCTTGGCCCCTCTGCTGCCTAGGAGCTGCAGGGAGCTGGGTAGGAAGCCCCTGCCAACCCCCCATCCCTAGCGGGGGTCCCGGACCACCTCCCTCAGCACCCGTGGCAGCCCCCTGCCCAAGTTTTAGTCATGGTGGGTATTTTTAGTAAAAGTCATGGACAGGTGAATTTTTGTTTACGGCCTGTGACCTGTCCATGACTCTTTTTTACTAAAAAATACCCATGACTAAAACGTAACATTATCAGTAACTCCTATGGAGAGTAGCCAGTGCTCTTGAGATCCCACTGAAAGAGGTACAAAACTGTCAGCACCAGTTACTAGACATTCTGCATGCATTAGCAGCAGCAAAGGTGGCCTTATCAATCAACAGTACCGTTCTTCAACTGGGATGCATTGTTTGGTATACCCCGGCCATATGTGCACTGACCCTGAAAGAGACTGAGAAAAGGTACTACGTCCCCCCAAAATGATCAGAATTTTTATTTTCACATACTTCACCTAACTCCTTGGAAATACAAGCTTCCTTGGAGCAGACCAAACAATACCACCTATGCTCCATGCCAGCAGACAGGAGAGTAAGAGACTGGACCTCATTCTCATTAGTCGAAAGATCTCCGCAGCTAAACTACAGTTCCAAATCTCTAACTGCTTGGCACTGATGGCCAAGTATGATTTTTATAAACTATGGCCTGCTGGAAGAATTGGCAGATAAGCTACCTCAGCAGGAATGTA
This sequence comes from Chelonoidis abingdonii, assembly GCF_003597395.2. Classification (NCBI taxonomy): domain Eukaryota; kingdom Metazoa; phylum Chordata; order Testudines; family Testudinidae; genus Chelonoidis; species Chelonoidis abingdonii. The sequence goes on from NC_133773.1 coordinate 43,472,755, forward strand.
GTCGATTCCAAGCAATTTTACAGGAAGGCAAGTGGGTTGCCAGGTCCATACTTCAGGCAGCAGCTGAGTCAGCAGACTCATCCGTGTGTGTATTGGCGACTGGAATTGTCATGAGGAGGGAATCCTGGTTACGCTCCTTAGGTTTCCCTAGAGAGGTGCAGAACACAATCCCTTTGACAAGTCACACCTCTTCAGCCAGAAAACTGATGATTTCTTACACTCACTAAAAGACTCTAGAGCCACCTTATGATCCTTGCGCATATGTACACCAGCGCCAAAGAGAAAATTTTATTGCCCACCTCCAGCCCAGTGCTGTAAAACTCCACGCTTCTACCACAAGCAGACCTATGAACCTCCTCAGAAGTGCCCTAAGGTACGAAGAGCTTCCTGCCTGTTCTGACAACACAGACCTCTGCACAAGACACTCAGTCATCATGAAAACACTATTTCTTTGTGCACCTAGAGAGCTGTCAATCACTCTGTACGCCAGCGCTCCTACCCTCCACCCTTCTACCGGTTTGGAGATCTATAACAATGGACAAGTGAGTCTTGGACATGGTTTGAAGCATCTGCACCAGAAAGTTTGACAATGCCTGCTCCATTTCTCCTGCCCCGAACCCTTTCAGATATCCCTCTCATGACAATATTCTTACCCTAGAGATGGAGTCTCTCCTCCGGACAGGAGCAGTGGAGCTAGTCCCTGCAGCCTTTCAAGGCATAGGGATCTATTCCAACTATTTCCTGGTACCCAAGAAGAAAGGAGAAAGGAGACCAGTCGTGGATCTCTGACACCTCAACTGTGCGATTCACAAGCCAGAATTCTGTGTGGTCACACTTGTGGCCATCATTCCCGCATTAGAAAAAAGCATGTGGTTAATGGCTCTCAACATGCAAGATGTCTACTTCCATATGCACATACATCCGACACACAGAAGGTTCCTGGGTTTGAAAGTGGGGCATTGACACTTCCAGTAGAGGGTTCTCCCATTCAGACTTACCTCCTCCCTATGACCTTTTTTTACAAAGGTTTTCTTTGTGGTAGCGGCTCACCTTCAACATCGGGGAATCCTTGTCTTCCCATAAATGGATAAGTGGGTGCTGGCAGCATGGGTCAAAGAGGGAGCTCAAGCATTGATGTCCCAACTTCTTCTACTCTTCTCCTCCCTAGGAGTGAGCATCAACATCAAAAAATCAACTTTGCATCCTACTCAGTCCCTGGAATTCATAGGAACTTCCATCCTCACAACCTCTGCATGAGCTTCTCTGCCACACAACAGATTACAGAGCCTACTGGACCAAATAGTTCTGAAAACCTCCAACCTTTTGGTCTGGGCCAGGACCCTGCCTCTCCATCCTAGGTCACATGGCGGCATTATTGCCACAGGGGAGGACTTGGTGCCCAGTTATTGGGTGACGCTCTGGTTGTCAATTGGTCAGACTGGGCAAACTATGGCTCCCTTTCCCCACTGCCGCTGCAAGTCCCCTACAAACTCCAGCGGAGGAGCACAACAGCCGTTGTGATTGCTCCATTCTGGCCTTGTCAATTCTGGTTCCCTCTTTTTCTCTGCATGTCGAAACAATCTCCACTTCCGCTCCAGACATTTCCCGAAATGCTGACACAACAAAACGGAAGACTCAGGCACCCACATCCATGGACACTACACCCGATGGCATGATTTTTTGATGGACACTTGTATTAGCACGAAAATGCTCGTTGCCAGTTGAAGACGTCCTTGCTGGTAGCTGAAAGGACTCCATGAGGCGATTCTATCAGGCCAAATTGGCATGTTTCACCTCCTGGGCCTAACAGCAAAGTCTTGCCCTTGAAGCTGTGGGCATCCTCATGCTCTTAGACTATTTCCTCTCTCTGAAAACCTCAGTACTCACTCTCAGCGCTATCAGAATGCAAACAGATACCATTAGTGCTCTCCATCTCCTGGTGGCAGGACATTTGACTTTTACCCGCCCAATTCTGAAAGGGCCTTTTCTGTATATATCCGCCCATTCAGCCTTTCACTTCCCAATGGGACCTCAACCTAGTCCTTACCTCTTTAATGAACTCTTCCTTTGAACCACTAGTGTCCTGTCCCTTCTCTCTCCTCTCTCTGAATGGCTTTCCTTGTTGCCATTACCTCAGTGTGGGGGGGTAACCTGGAAGCCATTATGGCAAACCCTGTTCCCCCTTTCACCTCCTCCTATGTTGAAAAGTAAGCGTGCCTATATTTTCATACCTGCTGGGGCATTTCTACTTTGAACTGCAAATAAGAAACCATGTATTGAATATTTAGTTTTCAGTATTGGTTATTCAACACCAAGTTCTGGTTTTGGAAGAACCTAAAAAGATGAGAAGTTATTTTTGGTTTTTATTCTGCTTGAATACTGTCTTTTCCCCTGAAGAAGTGAAACCTTCCCCAGGAAGGCCAAGCCTCACAATTTCAGAAATACTATTCTAGGGACCTCCAGTTAGGTTCCTGCAGGGGGGATCTAGTGTAAATGAGCTCAGTGATTCCATTGTGGTACTCGTTATATGAACCACACTCCATAGTTGAACACTGTTCAGTGTGGCACTTTGTGTGATTGTTCCCAGAACTACAATATAAAGATAGAACTGTGTTTTTAGGTCAAGATGGACAGAGTTGTGTGTGGGAGAATTTGGAACAGTGTCCATCTGGCTCTGCAAATTTTCCTGACTATCAAAATAATAAAGTTAGATGTGTTAAGAAGGCATTTATTACTAGTAAATTTCATATTAACGTCAAGGTAATTAACCCAACACCTTTAGGAGGTAAAATCCTCAAACAGACCATAAAATACTGATTTTTTTTTTTAAATACTACTTGTCTTTGTTTCAAGGATTCCCTATTCGAGATGATGTTCTTGCATTTAAAAACGTCTTAAAGCACCCACATCATAACTGCGATACAAGCTTATCTCCTGTTTTAACATGCATGAAGCGGTTTTATCTTTTGTGACATTAATCTCCTAAGATCTAATCCTGATTATATTTCAAATGCAAGAATGTTTCTTTTTTTTAATGAAAATGATTGGAGGGTTTTGTATTTGGTGAGAACAGAATATTAATCAAACAAAGCCTACATGGAAACTGTTGTCTATCCTGAGGCTGAATAAATACCACTTCATGGATATGTGAGCAGTGAACAGTGTCCTAGAACTGGCTGGATTCATGCTTTGAGGCTGGATAGCAACCTCAAAATGTTTTGCTCACTGGAATGGCTTTGATACCACTCCTTCTTGTTCCCTGAAAACTGCTTTCTCCAAATCCTTTGCTTATGTTGAAATTCCTCAGGAGACTGGTCAGAAGGAGTATGTTCTGTTTCTTCATCTACCATGATGTGGAAGATCATCGTTCATAGAACAGAACATAACTATTTATAGAGTAAGTCACTAAACTCTAACAGTTGTTAACAAAACCTTGTGGTCAGTGGTCAAAGACTGCTGGCCAATTTAAAAGAAATGTCATGGACACTGCCTGACATAGATCAGTGGTCAGGAGACCATGAATCAATGAGATTTGTGCAGTCTGTGTCAGCCAGGTCTAAAGCAAACCTGAAATGAATAGAAGACATGTAAGAGCCTTAAGTGACAGTAGAGTTGTTGCAATATAGTGTTCTTAACCATCTTTCAAGAAAAAACTGTCAACAGGTGGCTTTGTTGCTGATGGTCTAATGATTATTTTTTGGAGGGAAACTGATTCTCTCCAACAATGAGGTGTTAACAATCTTAGCTGACGAAAGACTCCTTCACTTGCATTTACAAAGAGTGAGGGGCAACGTACCAGCTTGCATGTCAGAGCTAACCCAAGTCCAGTTTGTATGCCCAGCTTCTTTAACTTCCGGTCTTTGTGGTATGGATTTAGGAATGTGACTTTGGAGTGTGAATAAGATGAAGTTTATGCCAGCAAGTCTCCTTTTTTGTGTGTTCTTATTGCTATTCTGGACTCCACATCACCATGTATAATAGTAGAGTTCCATGTTACTTGTAACAAAAACACTGCTCATGAATTGTAATTTTGGTGCCATTGTTAAAAGATGAGTTACACAAGCTTTTTGATCAGCTTGCATGAAAGTACTCCATAAAGGATGCATAGACTGTTAATGCAAAGAGAGTTCCCTCCTTTGATTTTTCTCTGTCAACTTGTGTTATTGTTTGATAATTAGAAAAATGGGGGGAAAAGTTGAATGTCAAAGTCTACTAAAAAAACACTAATTCAAAAAATTTCTTCCTCTGTGGAAGAAATGTATTGCTTTGCGTGTCTTGATTTTTTTTTAATACTTAAACATAATCTTCAAGCACATGAAATGCTATTGTACAGCACAGTTCAGAGGTAGCAATTTTTGTTTTTAATTTCTCTTTTTCCCAGTCAGAGACATGAAAAGGAATACTCTGACAATTTGATATTGTCTGTAATTTTGATGCATACTATAATAGAATCCAGTAATCCCTCTGATGTCAGTAGCCCTCTTGGCTTCAATGAGACTCCCGATGTGAATGAAGATTACTTCTGTGAATGAGTGTTTGATGGACTGCGTTCACCGCTCCAAGGAAAAAATTGTCGAAAAGAAATCTCTAGTTCTTTAGATAGAATCTGAGTAGGTTTTTCAGTGTATCAGCTTGGTTTAAACAAAAAAGCAGGCCAGAAAGAGAAAACTGCCTTTCTAGTTATTTAAGGACTTCTTGGACCCACATTATCAGATTCCTCATCTGCAAATGATCATGATGGATAGCTGAGGCCCAGAGCAGCTAGATACTGTCTCCTTGAGCTACAAGCCTGTTCAGCACAGACTGCTGCATGCTTCTTTTTCTTGGCATTTATAATGAATAGGGGAATGCCCGTTTTTGTTCTGTGTTTTTCTTCTCTGGGATAGAGGAATCCTGAGCTCTTCATCAGCTATTTGACTGGGAAATTTGAGACTGCTGAATACCTTCATGAAAATATAATTTTCAAAATGGTTGAAATCTTGCAAAGCATCCAGGTGACATTTTGACTTGTGCCTATCACAGCAATCATTTAAAGGGAGTTGAATTGGGCACATGCTACTCTCCTACCAAGGTTTTGTGTTAACGTAGTTAGACCTCTCTGTAAAACACATTAGGCCTAAGTATGCATTCATCTCACCTTCTACTTTGTGTCATGAACTATTTTCAGAAATTGCACTACCAGAAACTGTTTATTTTTATATTTTTTAATTTGTCACAAACAGTATACTGCTTCGTTTTAGGGCGGTCTGTACCTCTCGCCATACGCATGCAGTAACTCCCACTGATCTTTTAGAATGGAACCAACTACAACATATGTTCACTTCGGTAGATGCTATCACAAGTCTGAAAGTGAGAGTGGAGGAGAGAATTGGAAGAGTGTCACATGTTCTATTTTATAGTAGTAAACCCATCTTATATTGATGTATGTACTAATTTCAGACTGTTCCACTCAGAGAAAGAATGTAACAGCTGCACCATTACTGCAAATATATAAAAACATGTCTTTCAATACAAATTAATGTTAGAAAGACTATTGTTTAAAGCAAGCTGTTCCGTATTGCCCTGCCACTGTGCCTCAAGCGTAACCTGAAGGTACTCATAACATCTGGGCATGAGAAGGTAGTTCAGTTTACACACTCATTGGCTTTTCTGTGGAGAGTTGGGAAGAATGCTATTGGTACTGGCAGAATTGTGATGAGAACACCTGTTCACTAGAAACTGGACTGCAGCCATCATCTCATTTCACACAGGACAGCAAGCAGCCATCAGATGGTCATGACTGTAAGTCATTGTTGACATAGACCAGATTTAAATCAATGACTTATTACCAATCCCATGAAATGCTTAGTCCCATTAAGAAGTGTTATCTTTAACAGTCTGGTTTACAGTAAATAGCAAGACACAGATAGCGCTGAAAGTTCATCCTTGTTGGTTTGTTTTCATAATTGTAAGTATTTGTTTAAAATACAAACATTGACTTTGCGGTCTCAGTTCAGTCCCTAGGGGCCAAGACTCCACATTACAAAAAGCACTAGCACACTTGGCAGTTTTAGCCGGGAGATAAAAGAATGAATGAGCTTGGATTCTGAACTACTTTCTTACCATAATATATGATATAGTATCTCCCAGTTATATTTCAGGTGTGTTGGTGGGGCAGTAGGTGGCAATTTCCTCTTCCTGCTCTGGTTCAGCAAACCACTTAAGCATGTATTTAACGTTAATCTCATGCGTAGAAGCTTTGTTAAATAGAGACGGTTAGTTAACACGTGCGCAAGTGCTTTTTTTTTTTAAATGCTTCTATTCCTCATAAAACAAATGTAGGAATTATGATGCTAAGCCAAAATCTTCACTCAGCTTTTCGATGAGAATAAATGTCACTGTAACCTGACCTACAAACACACAGTCATCTGTGTACCCAGTAATGGGACTAATGAAGGGAAACTTAGTGTTCAGAGGCGACTCTACAAAGGAATAAAACTTTTGCAAGTAGTGATTTAGTGTTTTATGCAGAAAATGCTGTGTAAGAAGATATTGGTAGTGACATATCAGTAAATGAAGTTAGAATGATAATTTTTAAAAAACTGTTTTCTTCTCTTTGTGCAGGGACCTGAATTAATGAATAAATATGTTGGTGAATCTGAACGAGCAGTGAGAGAGGTAAGAAGATGCGAGTTGCAATTCAGGGCCCATTGCGTGTTGTGCTGGATCTATGCTCATTTTTCACTCTCTTCTATGTTAATAATACATTGTCTGGTTAACCTTAAGTTTTCAAAAAAACCAAAAACCCATCCTCCCTTTGACCAGAGATTTTGAGGAGAAATGAAACTTTTTTGATTTTGGGCTTTTTGTTTGCTTTCTTTGTGTTTTTTATTTGCTTTTAGAAAGTTAGTGGGGTGTGCCAAAATCAGGCTTACAGTGAAAGTTGCTATTGAAGCTACATTGTATAGTATGATGTGACCATTTTTTTAAAAGTGGACTTACTTTGGAGCTAAGTTACAAGATGTTATTCTTGGCCCATTAGCTTTTGGAGTTAGAACCAGGTGTTTGAATGCATCAATTTTGTCCAGCAATTCCCCCACACCCCGGTAAACTATTTTATTGTTGTTTCTCTAGATCTTCAGGAAAGCCAGAGCTGTGTCACCTTCCATTCTTTTCTTTGATGAAATAGATGCCTTGGCAGTTGAAAGAGGGAGGTAAGGAATACTTGTACAAAAATACTCAACTTCATTTCTGTTCTGATAAGTGACTTTAGAAATGGATTTGTTGAGATCCCAGGTTTGTCTTTCTATAATTCCATATCATATGTGTACCCTTTTCAAGTAAAACGAGTTCTTTCATCACTGCCAGTCCAGCATACTCAACCTGACATCTGAAGGCAAGGTGATGGTATCTTCCTTTCTCACATGATTACCAGTAATAAAGGTTCTACAGACCAACTCCATATACTTCAGTTTCCTTCAATGGCAGGGATCTGGACTACCTGCTATTTAGTAACAGTTCTTGTCCATTGCTAATCTCAGGGATCCATTAATTAATTTTATACTGTTGTAATTCAATAGCCCTGAGACAAATAAGGCCTCAGTCCAGCAAAACACTTGAACATATGTCTGAATTTAAACAGCAGAGTAATTCCATTGAAGTCCAGTTGAAGTGCTTTGCTGGATTGGGGCCTTGGTGGAATGATTTTGAAGGATCTATGTCCTTAATACGTAAAGTGAAAAAATCCTGTATAGATGAGCAATAATGCTAACAATCTTTTCATAACATCTTTCACTAAACCAAAGAGAGTTCAGAAGTTTGTCCTGTGTGACACAGTTCCTCCTCTACCTTGGTGGATACTGCGCTTATTGGTGGATTTGTTCACCTCAGTGATCTTCCCCTCTGGTGGAACCCATAGTCTGGGTCAGCTCCTCCTGTGTCTGATCAGGAGTTGGGAGGCTTGGCGGAAACCCAGGCCCGACCTCTATTCCGGGTTCCAGCCCAGGGCCCTGTGGATCGCAGCTGTGTATAGTGCCTCCTGTAACAGCTGCATGACAGCTACAGC